>NC_042615.1:2002809-2077311 GCF_901001135.1 Rhinatrema bivittatum
GTCTGTAGTATGCCTCAGTCTTGGGTCATTGTTACATGAGAGGGATCTGTAGGATGCTGCGGTCTCAGGTCATTGCCCCTGGGGGTCTGTAGTAGCCTCAGTCTTGGGTCATTGTCACATGGGAGGGATCTGTAGGATGCTGCGGTCTCAGGTTGTTGCCCCAGGGGGTCTGTAGTAGCCTCAGTCTTGGGTCATTGTCACATGGGAGGGATCTGTAGGATGCTACGGTCTCAGGTCGTTGTCCCCAGGGGTCTGTAGTAGCCTCAGTTTGGGTCATTGTCACATGGGAGGGATCTGTAGGATGCTATGGTCTCAGGTTGTTGCCCCAGGGGGTCTGTAGTAGCCTCAGTCTTGGGTCATTGTCACATGGGAGGGATCTGTAGGATGCTGCGGTCTCAGGTCGTTGTCCCCAGGGGTCTGTAGTAGCCTCAGTCTTGGGTCATTGTTACATGGGAGGGATCTGTAGGATGCTGCGGTCTCAGGTCGTTGCCCCTGGGGGTCTGTAGTAGCCTCAGTCTTGGGTCATTGTTACATGGGAGGGATCTGTAGGATGCTGTTGTCTCAGGTCATTGCCCCCGGGGGTCTGTAGTAGCCTCAGTCTTGGGTCATTGTCACATGGGAGGGATCTGTAGGATGCTACGGTCTCAGGTCGTTGTCCCCAAGGGGTCTGTAGTAGCTTCAGTCTTGGGTCATAGTCACATGGGAGGGATCTGTAGGATGCTGCAGTCTCAGGTTGTTGCCCCTGGGGGTCTGTAGTAGACTCAGTCTTGGGTCATTGTCACATGGGAGGGATCTGTAGGATGCTGTGGTCTCAGGTTGTTGCCCCTGGGGGTCTGTAGTAGCCTCAGTTTTGGGTCATTGATACGTGGGAGGGATCTGTAGGATGCTACGGTCTCAGGTTGTTGCCCCTGGGGGTCTGTAGTAGCCTCAGTCTTGGGTCATTGCTACATGGGAGGGATCTGTAGGATGCTGTGGTCTCAGGTTGTTGCCCCTGGGGGTCTGTAGTAGCCTCAGTCTTGGGTCATTGTTACATGGGAGGGATCTGTAGGATGCTGCGGTCTCAGGTTGTTGCCCCTGGGGGTCTGTAGTAGCCTCAGTCTTGGGCCTTTGTCACATGGGAGGGATCTGTAGGATGCTGCTGTCTCAGGTCGTTGCCCCAGGGGGTCTGTAGTAGCCACAGTCTTGGGTCATTGTTACATGGAAGGGATCTATAGGATGCTGCTGTCTCAGGTCGTTGCCCCAGGGGGTCTGTAGTAGCCACAGTCTTGGGTCATTGCTACATGGGAGGGATCTGTAGGATGCTGTGGTCTCAGGTCATTGCCCCAGGGGGTCTGTAGTAGCCTCAGTCTTGGGTCATTGTTACATGGGAGGGATCTGTAGGATGCTGCGGTCTCAGGTCGTTGCCCCAGGGGGTCTGTAGTAGCCACAGTCTTGGGTCATTGTCACATGGGAGGGATCTGTAGGATGCTGTGGTCTCAGGTCGTTGCCCCAGGGGGTCTGTAGTAGCCACAGTCTTGGGTCATTGTCACATGGGAGGGATCTGTAGGATGCTGCGGTCTCAGATCGTTGCCCCAGGGGGTCTGTAGTAGCCTCAGTCTTGGGTCATTGTTACATGGGAGGGATCTATAGGATGCTGCGGCCTCAGGTCGTTGCCCCCAGGTGCCTGTAGTTCCAGCAGTACTGGCCTCGTGCCCTGATCATAGCCTTGCTTCCTGCAGTTTCTACCCCTTTTAGATGCTAGAAAATAGAAATGGATCTCCTTACTGCTGTAGCTGTGGTATGAAAGGAGGTTAATCCTGGTCACCTTCTGCAGCAGCACCGCAGAGCGCATCCCATCTCCAGCTCCTCTCTGCCTCTCCCAGGCTTCCTTGAATTCTGTTACTGGATTTGCTTCCAACCCTCACCCTGGGGAGCCCGTTTCATGCATCCACCATCATTCTGTGAAGAAATATTTCCTCATCTTCCTCCCTCTGTCTTCCTGCCTTCTGTCTCATCTCATGATCCTCATTCTAGAATTTCCTTCCTACTGGAAAATATTTCCTGTGCATCATTATACCTTTCAATTATTTAAATTTCTTTATCAGATCGCCCCATCACCACTGTTCTTCAGCTGTCTGTGCTGTATTCTTGCTTTACGTGAATCAGTGTGACACCTTTTAGGGGGCTTTGATGAACATCTGCTCTTCACTTCTCTGTGCTGTATTCATGCTTTACATGTATCAGTGTGACACCTGCATGGTGCACAGATGATGACCTGTTTTTTAGCTGTCTGTGCTGTATTCATATTTTTCGTATATCAAAGTAATGCCTACATGGGGCTCTGATGAAGATCCACCCTTCAGCTGTTTGTGCTGTATTCATACTTTACATATATCAGTGTGATGCCTGCATGGAGCTATGATGAATATCCACTCTTCAGCTGTCTGTGCTGTATTCATGCTTTATGTGTATCAGTGTGACTCCTGCATGGGGCTCTGATGAAGATCTGCTCTTCAGCTGTCTGTGCTGTATTCATGATTTATGTGTATCAGTGTGACTCCTGCATGGGACTCTGATGAAGATCTGCTCTTCAGCTGTCTGTGCTGTATTCCTGCTTTATGTGTATCAGTGTGATGCCTGCATGGGGCTCTGATGAAGATCTGCTCTTCAGCTATCTGTGCTGTATTCATGCTTTATGTGTATCAGTGTGATGCCTGCATGGGGCTCTGATGAAGATCTGCTCTTCAGCTGTCTGTGCTGTATTCATGCTTTACGTGTATCAGTGTGATGCTTGCATGGGGCTCTGATGAGGATCTGCTCTTCAGCTGTCTGTGCTGTATTCATGCTTTATGTGTATCAGTGTGACTCCTGCATGGGGCTCTGATGAAGATCTGCTCTTCAGCTGTCTGTGCTGTATTCATGCTTTATGTGTATCAATGTGACGCCTGCATGGGGCTCTGATGAAGATCTGCTCTTCAGCTGTCTGTGCTGTATTCATGCTTTATGTGTATCAGTGTGACTCCTGCATGGGGCTCTGATGAAGATCTGCTCTTCAGCTGTCTGTGCTGTATTCATGCTTTATGTGTATCAGTGTGACGCCTGCATGGGGCTCTGATGAAGATCTGCTCTTCAGCTGTCTGTGCTGTATTCATGCTTTATGTGTATCAGTGTGACTCCTGCATGGGGCTCTGATGAAGATCTGCTCTTCAGCTGTCTGTGCTGTATTCCTGCTTTATGTGTATCAGTGTGACGCCTGCATGGGGCTCTGATGAAGATCTGCTCTTCAGCTATCTGTGCTGTATTCATGCTTTATGTGTATCAGTGTGATGCCTGCATGGGGCTCTGATGAAGATCTGCTCTTCAGCTGTCTGTGCTGTATTCATGCTTTACGTGTATCAGTGTGATGCTTGCATGGGGCTCTGATGAGGATCTGCTCTTCAGCTGTCTGTGCTGTATTCATGCTTTATGTGTGTCAGTGTGACGCCTGCATGGGGCTCTGATGAAGATCTGCTCTTCAGCTGTCTGTGCTGTATTCATGCTTTACGTGTATCAGTGTGATGCTTGCATGGGGCTCTGATGAGGATCTGCTCTTCAGCTGTCTGTGCTGTATTCATGCTTTATGTGTGTCAGTGTGACGCCTGCATGGGGCTCTGATGAAGATCTGCTCTTCAGCTGTCTGTGCTGTATTCATGATTTATGTGTATCAGTGTGATACCTGCATGGGGCTCTGATGAAGATCTGCTCTTCAGCTGTCTGTGCTGTATTCATGCTTTATGTGTATCAGTGTGATGCCTGCATGAAATGTTGTTGAACTCAGCACAGCAGTGCCCTGATTCCCTTAGATACATGGAGTGGGGAGTAGTTAGCAGAGCATTTAGGATTCTTTCTATCTGAATGTCTTTCTGATTACTATTGAAATCCAGACTAGAAATGTTAATCTTCATGTTTGCTGAAACTGCTGATGGAATTATCTAAAAATAAAATTGTTAGCACCTGCACATTACCACTTGAATCTTCCGGTGTAAATTAACTGCTTTTAATTGGGCCTGTGAGATGTCAGCCAGATGTGTGAGGGGAGATGGGGAGCAGGCGACATTCACACCCTGGGCGCCTGCTTCTTTGTGTGCCCTAGTCCAGACGTGGCCCGAATGTGAGACTCCCCCCTTATAACGGGGCCAGTAGGGTATTTATTTATTTATTTATTTAACACTTTTCTATACCGACCTTCATAGTAATAACCATATCGGATCGGTTTACATTTAACAAGGGTATAACTGTAGCGTAACTAAAGAACATGAAACAAAAGAAATGAATAAGGCAAAGTTACATTCAACAAGGATAAGGAACTTGGAAGCTTATGTAGCTGGAAGGAAGTAAAGGTGGTAATAATTAAGAAATACAACAGAGGATACGGGTTAAAGCTTAAAAGTGCTTTAACCTAGAGGTGCCATAGAGGGTAGAAAAGTAAAGTGTCCAGCAGCCGCTGCCTTTCTCCTGCGCTGGGTCCAGCAGAGGCCAGCGACTCATGCGCCCGGGCTGACTCCTGTTTGCAGGGTGCGCTGCCTTCGCCGTGCAGCGTGAGACACGCGTGCAGTCCGTTTCCTGCAGAATCTTATTCCTATTGCACGGTCTGAGTTCTCTTCTTCTGTAGAGCTCTGTCTTTTGAATGGTTCTGAGCTCCTCACTGGATCTCTCCCGTGCATCATGAGAAACGCGTGCAGTCCGTTTCCTGCAGAATCTTATTCCTATTGCACGGTCTGAGTTCTCTTCTTCCTTACAGCTCTGTCTTTTGAATGGTTCTGAGCTCCTCACTGGATCTCTCCCGTGCAGCGTGAGACACGCGTGCAGTCCGTTTCCTGCAGAATCTTATTCCTATTGCACGGTCTGAGTTCTCTTCTTCTTTACAGCTCTGTCTTTTGAATGGTTCTGAGCTCTTCACTGGATCTCTCCCGTGCAGCGTGAGACACGCGTGCAGTCCGTTTCCTGCAGAATCTTATTCCTATTGCACGGTCTGGGTTCCCTTCTTCTTTACAGCTCTGTCTTTTGAATGGTTCTGAGCTCCTCACTGGATCTCTCCCGTGCAGCGTGAGACACGCGTGCAGTCTGTTTCCTGCAGAATCTTATTCCTATTGCACGGTCTGGGTTTCCTTCTTCCTTACAGCTCTGTCTTTTGAATGGTTCTGAGCTCCTCACTGGATCTCTCCCGTGCAGCGTGAGACATGCGTGCAGTCCGTTTCCTGCAGAATCTTATTCCTATTGCACGGTCTGAGTTCTCTTCTTCTGTAGAGCTCTGTCTTTTGAATGGTTCTGAGCTCCTCACTGGATCTCTCCCGTGCATCGTGAGACACGCGTGCAGTCCGTTTCCTGCAGAATCTTATTCCTATTGCACGGTCTGAGTTCCCTTCTTCTGTAGAGCTCTGTCTTTTGAATGGTTCTGAGCTCCTCACTGGATCTCTCCCGTGCATCGTGAGACACGCGTGCAGTCCGTTTCCTGCAGAATCTTATTCCTATTGCAGGGTCTGGGTTCCCTTCTTCTTTAGAGCTCTGTCTTTTCAATGGTTCTGAGCTCCTCACTGGATCTCTCCCGTGCATCGTGAGACACGCGTGCAGTCCGTTTCCTGCAGAATCTTATTCCTATTGCACGGTCTGAGTTCCCTTCTTCTGTAGAGCTCTGTCTTTTGAATGGTTCTGAGCTCCTCACTGGATCTCTCCCGTTTTGCGTTGCTTCTCTGTCTGCTTTCTCCGAGGACACGCGGGATGTTAGTCCTCACACATGGGTGACATCATCGGATGCCCGGCACGCCCTCTACCACGCGTCTTTTTTCCGCGGAGCTGTCAGCATCGCGGTGTGAGGGAGCTCACTGTGGCTTTTGGCCTTTTTGGAAAACTCCTTTTTTTCTTAATATTTCTCGCTGTCCACGGGATTTTCTTTGCAGTTTTCGGCACTGGATTCTTCTCGGTGCTTCCCTGTAGAGTTTCTAGTCAGGGTTTTCGACGTTTCTGGTAAGTTTCGATTCGCAGTCAGTTCCTCCATGACGGTGGTGCTTTGGTGCCCGCCAGACATCGGGACTCACCGCCATCGAATTTGATTTTGCGGCCCTTTTATTTTGTCCTCTCATAGCCACGTCAAGTTTTCGTCGATGCCCCCGGTGCCCGAGGACCGTGCCCATTATGCACCCCATGAGGCCTGTGTCCTCTGCCGGGGGGCATCGCAGGGCGTCTGGGGTTGCCGCTTATTTACACAAATGACCCCGAACAGATGTCGACTTTGGCTCGACAGAAGGATCGGCTCCTCGGGCTGAAGAAGCCCAAGCCGTCAGCATTGGCATCGGCGGACCCCAGAGCCACACTGATGGATACCACGCCATCGACATCGGCGGTGTCGTCGGAGGATAGGGGGGCTAGAGACCAACCAGCATCCATCTCTTCCAGGCTGAGGACATCAGGCTCCTCAGCACCAGGGAAGGATTGAGCCAGGCATCAAGGGAAGCTGGAGAAGCATCTTTACCAGTCGCCATTGATGCACGGTGCTGGGCATGGGGATGCACTGACTCGTGCCGCGATGCCCCCGAAGTGACCCTGCGTTGAGGAGCACCAGTCCTCCATTGATATCGGGGTCCGTGACGGTCTCCACCGGTCCTGATGCCTGTGGGAATTGTCTATTTGGAGGCCAATCAGTTTGGGGACTTCCCCAGATCTATTCACTCAAGATGGAGGCAGGTTGAGACATCCCAAACCTCCAGGACCTGTCGCTCACATCCTGCATAGCAATAGGAAGAGCTTAAATCCAGTCTTTTGCCGTCAGTCGTGGAGATGCTCGTCGCAGGCATCCGCCCGGCCTGGTTGGGCTGCAGGCTGAAGGCTCTCCGGAGCAGCAACGGCGCGCCAGGTCCTCAGCCACCAAGCAACCGCGTGCAGGGACCGGAAGTGGAGCGGCCTGGAACCGGAGCCTCGCCCCCCCCAAGCAGCGGGGGAGGGAGGGGGAGAGGGGTGGGATCGTTCTCCTCATTGGCTGAGCATCCCCACAAGACACCGATCCCGTCTGAGCTCGAGAGCCGCTCTGGAAGACTGAGAGATGGGGAGGGCAATTCGTGCAGGGGCCTCCAAGGCAAGCTTCATGAACCGTGCATCGGTGAAAATGCTTTCAGACCCGGGAGCAGGAGGAGAGTCCATCCATGGGAAGGCTGCTCTAATTTATATAGTGAACATTTCAAAACTAAATATAGTTGTGTTGAAAATCAGACCCTTTTTATGTGCTGTTGGAGACTCAGACTGTATTCTAGGACGTTCTGAAATTGCAGAGTGCTAACTATTGTTTGAGAAGGCATGAGTGATGGTGCTGCAAAATCTTATTTTCCCTCTTCTCCAGCACTCTGCATTCATGCCTACTGGAGATGTACACATATATCCACACGCGGTGTGCCCTCCACCAATCATGTGTCCACACGTGCACACACATCCCGAGCGTATCACAACAAACATACACACATGATGGTCTCCCGGTTGGAGAGCATCACCCTGGTGTATCAAGAAGTGGTCCTGTAGCAAGGACCTGCTCTCTAGGTGATACTACTGCCCAGGAGGGTAGGGTTGGGCCGGCCATCTTAGTTGGTGCAGGCAAGAGGGATTTAGTTTTGTAAGGAAGAGACTTTTCCGAAAGGGCAGGCTCCACCTTAACCAGAGTGGAACCAGGCTGCTGGCGCTAACCTTTAAAAAGGAGACAGAGCAGCTTTTAAACTAGAACAAAGGGCAAAGCCGACAGTCGCTCAGCAGCGCATGGTTCGGAGAGAGGTATCTTCACAGGATACTATGTTGGTTTAATGGAACACACTCCGCATGGCTTTACCCAAGGGACGTCTTGCCTCACAAATCTGCTTCATTTTTTTGAAGGGGTTAATAAACATGTGGATAAAGGTGAACCGGTAGATATAGGGGTAGATTTTATAACATGCGTGCGGGAGTAGATTTGCTCGCGCAACCCGGCGCGAACAAATCTACTCCCGCACGCATGTTATAAAATACAGGGTCGGCGCGCGCAAGGCTGCACAAAATCGGCAGCTTGTGCGCGCCGAGCTGTGCAGCCAACCTCCGTTCCCTCCGAGGCCACTCCGAAATCGGAGCGACCTCGGAGGGAACTTTCCTTCCAGCCCCCTCCACTTCCCCTCCCTTCCCCTATCTAACCCACCCCCCAGCCCTAACTAATTCCCCCCCTACCTTTATTTCACGCCTGCCCAAGGCAGGCGTAACTTGCGCATTCCGGCTGGCTGCCGGCGCACCATTTTCCGGTCCAAGGGCTGGTCCAGAGGCCGCGGTCATGCACCTGGAACGCCCCTGGGCCGGAACCACGCCCCGCGGCCCTGCCCCCGGAATGCCCCCCGATGACGTGCCGGCCGCGACACGCCCCCGGACACGCCCCCAGGAAAGCCCCAGGACGTACGCACATCCCGGGGCTTGTGCGCGCCGCCGAGCTTATTCAAGATAGGCTCGGTGCGCGCAGGGGGTGGAAGGGGCAGCTTTTCGGGGGTTACGTGCGTATCTTACGTGCTTAACCCTTTGAAAATCTGCCTCACAGTGTATTTGGATTTTCAGAAGGTATTTGACAAAGTTCCTCATGAGAGGCTTCTTAGGAAACTAAAAAGTCATGGGATAGGTGGTGATGTCCTTTCGTGGATTACAAACTGATTGAAAGACAGGAAACAGAGAGTAGGATTAAATGGACAATTTTCTCAGTGGAAGGGAGTGGACAGTGGAGTGCCTCAGGGATCTGTATTGGGACCCTTACTTTTCAATATAATTATAAATGATCTGGAAAGAAATACGACAAGTGAGATAATCAAATTTGCAGATGACACAAAATTGTTCAGAGTAGTTAAATCCCAAGCAGATTGTGATAAATTGCAGGAAGACCTTGTGAGACGAAAATTGGGCATTAAAATGGCAGATGAAATTTAATGTGGATAAGTGCAAGGTGATGCATATAGGGAAAAATAACCCATGCTATAATTACACAATGTTGGGTTCCATATTAGGTGCTACAACCCAAGAAAGAGATCTAGGTGTCATAGTGGATAACACATTGAAATCGTCGGCTCAGTGTGCTGCGGCAGTCAAAAAAGCAAACAGAATGTTGGGAATTATTAGAAAGGGAATGGTTAATAAAACGGAAAATGTCATAATGCCTCTGTATCGCTCCATGGTGAGACCGCACCTTGAATACTGTGTACAATTCTGGTCGCCACATCTCAAAAAAGATATAATTGCGACGGAGAAGGTACAGAGAAGGGCTACCAAAATGATAAGGGGATGGAACAACTCCCCTATGAGGAAAGACTAAAGAGGTTAGGACTTTTCAGCTTGGAGAAGAGACGACTGAGGGGGGATATGATAGAGGTCTTTAAGATCATGAGAGGTCTAGAACGGGTAGATGTGAATCGGTTATTTACTCTTTCGGATAGTAGAAAGACTAGGGGGCACTCCATGAAGTTAGCATGGGGCACATTTAAAACTAATCGGAGAAAGTTCTTTTTTACTCAACGCACAATTAAACTCTGGAATTTGTTGCCAGAGAATGTGGTTCGTGCAGGTAGTATAGCTGTGTTTAAAAAAGGATTGGATAAGTTCTTGGAGGAGAAGTCCATTACCTGCTATTAAGTTCACTTAGAGAATAGCCACTGCCATTAGCAATGGTTACATGGAATAGACTTAGTTTTTGGGTACTTGCCAGGTTCTTATGGCCTGGATTGGCCACTGTTGGAAACAGGATGCTGGGCTTGATGGACCCTTGGTCTGACACAGTATGGCAGTTTCTTATGAGGTTAGTTTTACAACCATGCAATCTTTCATATACAAGGAGTAGGCAAGTATCTTGCCTACGCCTTATATATTCCTGTAAATAGTCCGTTGCAGTTTTTATTTATTGCTTTAATTCCTCCACCTCCTGCTCTTTGTATACTCCTCCTTGTTCTCCCTCCCTGTTCATTGTAATTTCTACCTTTAAAGTTACATTGTAAACCGGTATGATGTATGCATACTAATACCGGTATATAAAAGTTTTTAAATAAAATAAATAAATGTATCTCGGGTCCTGGTGGCTTCTAGAAAGCCTTCCACTAGAAAGTCCTCTGGACTGAAGAGGAGGAAGTTTTCCATGTGGTGTGAACAGAAGGCCCTAGATACGTTCTCCTGCCCCACATAAAAACTGCTTGATTATCTTCTACATCTGTTGGAAGCTGGCTTGAAAACCAACTCCATTAGAGTTCATCTGAGTGCAATTGGCGCATACCACCATGGTGGAGATGGTAGGCCCAACTCTGTACAGCCTATAGTTGCATGGTTTATTCAGGGCCTGCTTCAATTGAAGCCTTCCCTAAGGCTTTCCACTATGCCTTGGGACCTTAGCGTGGTGTTGGCTCATCTTATGAAAGCTCCTCTTGAGCCACAGCACACGTGTAACGTGAAGTACCTGACCTGGATGGTCATATTTTTGGTGACAGTCACCTCAGCATGCAGGGCCAGCGAGCGCCAGGACTTAGTGACTTATTTACACTAAGCTTTATCATAACAGGGTGGTCTTGCGTAACCACCCTAAATTCCTGCCAAAGGTGATGATGGACTTCCATCTTAACCAGTCAATCATCCTGCAACATTCTTCCCCAGGCCCCATTCGCACCAAGGTGAACAAGCGCTGCACAGTTTGGACTGCAAGAGAGTCTCTTAGCCTTCTATCTGGCGCAAACTTAATCCCATAGACAGTCCACCCAACTGTTTGTTTCTTTTCTTTCTTTTGCGTTTCCAAGCAGACACTATCCAATAGGCTAGCAGATTGCATCTCCTTCTGTTATTCCCAGATGGGTCTGCATCCTGGGGGGTCATATCAAGGCTCATTCTGTCAGAGCCATGGCAGTCGGTGACTCAGTTGCAAGTAGTTCCCGTAGAGGAGATCTGGAAGGTTGCGACGTGAAGTTCTCTCCACACATTCACATCTCACTATTGTCTGGATAAAGATGGCCGACATGACAGTAGGTTCGGCCAGTCTGTCCTTTGGAACCTGATGGGGTGTGGAACCCAACTCTCCCTGTCTAGGGCCCGTTGTTTGAATTCAGGCTTTCTCCCCCCTCTGTTATCAACAGCTCTATTGTTGTTGTGCCCATTGGCACCTGGTTGGGTGTCTGTTGGTCCCCTTTTGTGTTGGGGAGCAGCCTGTAGCTGGGAATTCACCCATGTGTGAGGACGCCCATCCTGCCTGTCCTCGGAGAAAGCAGAGTTGCTTACCTGTAACAGATGTTTATTATTATTATTATTTTTTTTTTATTATTTTTATATACCGACATTCGATCTCAATTGAGATATCACACCGGTTTACATTCAGGTACTGTAGGTATTTCTCTATCCCCAGAGGGCTCACAATCTAAGTTTTGTACCTGAGGCAATGGAGGGTAAAGTGACTTGTCCAAGGTCACAAGGAGCGACAGCTGGACTGTTCTCCGAGAACAGCAGAGATGGGATTCTCCTAATTTTTCATTTATATATATATATATATATATATATATGATGTTATAAGGATGGAGAGGGACCCCGTGTGAACATGTGGTATAGGACATGCTGGGCATGCTCAGGGTGCCAAAGAAACTTTGACATCATTCTTCTGAGTCAGGGCTCCATCTGATGATGTCATCCAGGTGTGAGGCCCAGCATCCTGCTGTCCTTGGAGATCATCTGTTACAGGTAAGCTCCTCTGCTCTCTCTTGCCTGCTCTCGTTGATCCCTTGCTGCCAGGAATGCCTGAGACAGTTTGTTTCCTGTGATTTCCTTCAGTCGTAAAGCAAAGTTGCTCACCTGTATCGAGTGTTTTCCGTGGACAGCTGGACAGTCAGCCACGTATCCCACAGCATCGAGTCGGGCACTGATCTCTCATAGCTGAGTCTTCTAGACTTTTCTTGAGCATGCGTGGTAGCTTCGCTCCAGTAGCCACTGCACGAGCCTCGGCCCTCCCGCTCAGTAGTGTGTCAGCCGAAAAGGACAGGTTAGAGAGAGGCGTTGGTCAGTAGCACGGCTGGGGTTTAAATACCCAGTTGTGTAGCATAATCTGCCGACGCCTGCTCCAGGGATTCCTGTCGCAGGACCTACTCAGGTGAGCGCGCACAGGGGGAGAAGCCCTTGAAGAAGATGGTGACGGAATCTGTGCCGTACGGCAGGGTCCAGGCATTGGTGGCATCAGGTTAAGTGAAGCCATGCCGCGGGCGGCGAGCGTAACAATAACGTACATCTGCCTCCGAAAGGACGTCAGTGGGCAGGTGACGGGATGGTTTGTTGTGGCCACCCCTTTGTATTGTATCGTGCATTTCTGTTTCTAATTCTGCGTGCAGACTACGGCTCCTTGGGGTCTCCAGTTCAGGTTTTCTCTGCGTCATCTTGCTATTTCTGGTCTGTGATGACGTATCCTGCATTTGGTGAGGGTCTGCCTGAGTTTTGCCCTTGTGCTTGAGGTGAGAGAGACTCTGTTATCGAGGATTTTTATTCTGCAGGGCTGAATGGGATAACCCAAGCCTGCCGCCCATAAAAACGTTTAGCATTGACCCTCACAAAGCTGAAGAGGGACACTGCCTTCTGCAGCGGGTGGGATATTAACACCAAAAGGGATGCTCTTTAGTTTGGGAATTAGTCTAGAGGCAAAACTAACCATGCAGGGCCAGGGGTCATTCGTAGGAGCTTTTCTTACCTGTGGCAGCTCCACCAACTACAACCAATGTTTGGGGGGAAAAGGACCTGGCCCCTTGATGCACATGCGGGGAATGAGCTGAGCGGGCGTTAGTAACGTCTATATCAGGGGATTACAGTTACTCCAAAACACAGCTGCAAGGCCTTTGACTGGGACAACAAAAGTGGCCCTCACTACAGGGGTGCGCAAAGCCCTGGGACGTGCGTAAGTCCCGGGGCTACCGTAAAAGGGGCGGGAGGGGGCGTGTCCAGGGTCAGGGGGCGGTCTGGGGCGTGTCCGGGGGGCGGGCCGGGAGGGCGGTCCCGAGTCCCCCGGCACTGTGGCCTGCAGGCGTAACTTGCACAACAAAGGTAGGTGGGGGGATTTAGGTAGGGCAGGGGGGTGGGGTAGATAGGGGAAGGGAGGGGAAGGTGGGGGGACGTGGAAGGAAATTTCCCTGCGAAGCCTGCCTCCGTTCCCTCCGAGGCCGCTCTGATTTCGGAGCGGCCTAGGAGGGAACGGAGGCAGGCTGCGCGGCTCGGCGCGCGCAGGCTGCAGATTTTGCGCAGCCTTGCGCACGCCGACCCCGGATTTTATAAGATACGCGTGGCTACGCGCGTATCTTATAAAATTCGGTGTACTTATTTAAGATCTACCTCTATGCGTGTACTCTTGGTCAGGAAAAAGGTATCCACCCTAAAAGTAGGTGCAGATCTCAGTGGGTATCATTTTCCTTAGGCAATTTTCAAAATGGAAGTTTGTGTGGACCTGCAGGTCCGCGTCTTCAGGTCTCCATGTGGCTGTCTGGCGCTATCCCCTCTAAGCTGTGAATATGTGCGCGCGCACTCAGGTCTTGAATCCCGTGCACAAAGTAAAACAGAGTGCGCATAAGAAACCCCAATATTATTTGAATTATGCTAGTTCATAGCACACAAATTTGAACTCAGCTCATAAAAAGTTGCACAAAAGAAAATGCACATGTAACCTTTCAAAAATGAGAGGGAACATGGCTGCCTAGCCTCATTTCTCTATGCTGGCCGGTGGTCTCACGTCTCCATATTTCTCTCCAATAGCATGCATCTAAATGGGCACATGATATCATGTCTATGTGTGAGTCTGGTCCTATGTCTCTACGCAGGCCTGTGGCTTCTTGTCTGTGCTTGGCATTCTGGCCCCCATGTCTCCATGCAGATCTGTGGTCTCATGACTCCATGTCTCTTTGATCCCATGCCTCTATGTGGGTCCATGTGTTTCTCCAAATCCATGCCTCTGTGTGGATTTGTGGCTTCACATATCCATGTGGCTCTCTGGTCCCATGTCTGTACACAAGTCCATGACCTCTTGTCACCATGTGATGCTCTGACATCATGTCTGTACAGAGATCCACGGTCTCACCTCTCCATACTGTTCTGTGGCTCCATGATTCTATGCGGGCCCATGACTTCCTGCCTCCATATGGCTTTCTAGCTTCATGTCTCTATATGGGTCCATGACTTCTTGTCTCCATGCAACTTTATGGCTTCATGTCTCTACATGGGTCCATGACTTCATATGTCTGTGTGGCACTCTGATCCAATATATCTACATGGGTCCATGACGTCATATCTCTGTGTGGCACTCTGATCCAATATATCTATATGGGTTCATATTTCTACACAGGTCCATGGCCTCACCTATGCATACAACTCTCTGGCTTCATATCTCTGCATGGGTATGTGGCCTCACCTCTCTATGTGCCCCATATCTCAGTGTGCACCTGTGGCCTCCTATCTCCATGCGGCTATCTGGCTTCATGTCCCCACATGGATTTATGGGCTCACACCTCCATGCGGCTTCACAGCCTTGTGTGCTCCCATAGATATTTATGATCTACTGGTTTAGTGTCTGTACATCTTTGAGTATTTCTTGGTCTCTGTAGATATGCTTAGCAGTAAACTGGAAGGATGATATGTCTTTGTCATGAGATATTCTGAATATAATGTTTAATTCCCTCACCAGGATCCCAGATTCAATGCAGAAGTGGACCAGATCACAGGTTACAGGACACAGAGCATCTTGTGTATGCCCATCAAGAACCACAGGGAAGAGGTAGGCTTGCACCTGATAGATGGACAGATAGTGCTGTTGCTACAAGGGATGTATAAAAAAACTAGGAGGAATCTAGCGAAGCTTGAGGAATGGTCTACTATCTGGCAGCTAAGATTTAATGCTAAAAATGCAGAGTCATGCATTTCGAATGCAAAACCCAAGGGAGTGATACAAGGGGGTGAAATTCTTCTAAGCATAAAACAAGATTGAGATGTGGGGTTGATTGTATCTCATGATCTTAAGGTGGCCAAACAGGTGGATAAAGCGATGGTAAAAGCCAGAAAGCTGCCTGGCTGCATAGGGAGAGGAATGGTCAGCAGAAAAAGGGAGGTGACATTGCCCCTGTACAGGTCCCTGGTGAGACCTCACTGGGAATACTGAGTACAGTTCTGGAGACCCCACCTTCAAAGGATATAAACAGGATGGAGTCGATCCAGAGGGAGGCTACTAACATGGTCAGTGGTCTTCATTATAAAGCATAGGGGGATAGACTTACAGATCTAATCATGTACACCGTAGAGGAAAGACAGGGAGGGAGCGATATTATAAAGACATTTAAATGCCTCCAAGTTTTCCATGCACAGGAGGAGAGCCTCTTTCAATGGAAAGGAGGCTCTAGCATGAGAGGTCATGGGATGAGGGTGAAAGGGAGCAGAGTCAGGGGTAATCTTAGGAAATATTTCTTTATAGAAAGGGTAGTGGAAGCATGGAACAGCCTCCCAGTGGAGGTGGAGACAAGGATAGTATCTGAATTCAAGAAAGCATATGGCATGCACAAGGGATCCTCTGAATGAGTGGGAGGAATTGTAGATGTAGAGAACCCTATGGGTAAGTCCCATTATAGTAGGGGGAGACAGGAGTAGTAGAGTATTGAGCTGTAGCTCCCCCATGTGGGAGATTGAAGTGGTGACGACTTCAGAGTACAAGACCCAGTGCCTCTATTTTAGGGTGTGGATTTTGAGTTAGCTCTTGCAGGAGGCAGGATGTCTCTATGCCTGCTCCTGTTATTGGTTGTTTTCTTGGAGAAAGGACCCTTGGCTTCTATGGATGAAGCCTGGGTATGGAGGAGAGGAAAGGGTGCCTTTTTTCCCTTTGGAGTTTGGGATAAAAGAAGTTTTTCCAGTCTTTCTTCCTCCCTTTTGAGTTTTTTCTGTTTTCAAGAACTCAACCCACTCGAGTTCCCCAGGTACCAGGAGCTCAGGGCAGTAACAGCCCAAGGAGCTGGGAGTCTCTCACAGAGAGAAGTCCCTCTCCCTCCTATTCATTGCTGGGGGAGGAGATTGGTGGTACCCATCCATGTTAACCACAACTGTATCCTAAGGATACTGAAGAGAGGAGTGTGGAGGTTCCTTCCAGGTACCGACAGGGAAGTAAGGAGAAAGGAGAAAAACATCATGCAGAGAGATTTGGGACTTTAATGCATCTAAATTGGGAGCAATCTTCCTATCCAGCAAATTATGGGAGGAAGCTTTATATTTATCCCATTAATTGGAAAGTATCAGGAACAGCAGAATTAATTGACATCAGTTACCTCACAGAGATCTATATTCAGTCACTGTCCGGATAGCAAAGCTAGACGGCTAACTTTGGAGGTATATTCAGTAGTGCAGCCGCACTAAACTTATCCGGCTAACTTTAGAGGTATGTTCAGAGGTGCAGCCACACTAAACTTATCCGGCTAACTTTAGAGGTATGTTCAGAGGTGCAGCCACACTAAACTTATCCGGCTAATTTTGGAGGTATGTTCAGTAGTGCAGCCGCAGTAAACGTATCCTGCTAACTTTGAAGGTATGTTCAGTAGTGCAGCCACAGTAAACGTATCCTGCTAACTTTGAAGGTATGTTCAGTAGTGCAGCCGCACTAAACTTATCCGGCTAACTTTGGAGGTATGTTCAGTAGTGCAGCCGCACTAAACTTATCCGGCTAACTTTGGAGGTATGTTCAGTAGTGCAGCCGCGCTAAACTTATCCGGCTAACTTTGGAGGTATGTTCAGTAGTGCAGCCGCGCTAAACTTATCCGGCTAACTTTGGAGGTATGTTCAGTAGTGCAGCCGCACTAAAGTTATCCGGCTAACTTTGGAGGTATGTTCAGTAGTGCAGCCGCACTAAACTTATCCGGCTAACTTTGGAGGTATGTTCAGTAGTGCAGCCGCACTAAAGTTATCCGGCTAACTTTGGAGGTATGTTCAGTAGTGCAGCCGCGCTAAACTTATCCGGCTAACTTTGGAGGTATGTTCAGTAGTGCAGCCGCACTAAACTTATCCGGCTACCTTTGGAGGTATGTTCAGTAGTGCAGCCGCGCTAAACTTATCCGGCTAACTTTGGAGGTATGTTCAGTAGTGCAGCCGCGCTAAACTTATCCGGCTAACTTTGGAGGTATGTTCAGTAGTGCAGCCGTGCTAAACTTATCCGGCTAACTTTGGAGGTATGTTCAGTAGTGCAGCCGCACTATTGAATATAGGAAACTATCTTAAAGTTAGCCAGCCAGCTTTATCCTGCTAACTTTGGGACAGCTCTTTGACCCGACCTGGCTTAGCCGGCTAAGTTGTCTGGATAACTCTGAATATCGGATTTAGCCGGATAATGTAACTCCTCCCCAAAATGACCCCAGAACGCCCTCAAATTATCTGGATAAATTTTAGTCGAATAATAAGATAGCCGGCTAAGTGCCCAAATATTCATTTAGCTGGATAACTTCTGAGTTATTGGTCTAAATGCTTCTGAATATGGAGCTGCTAAATTAAAAGGCTTAAAGTCACAGAAGTATTAGAAGAACTAAAGCTGTAAATGGACTGCAAAGAGTAAGAACTTGTAACTGCATATTTTCATCAAGTTCCCATCATTAATCAGTAAAGGTTAAGTTGGAAACCAAATCATCTTCCAGCGTGATCATTACTGCTGTTTAGCAGAGGCAGTCATGTTGAATTAACTAATGAACAGCGCTCAGGGTCGAGGAGATGAATTCTCCTGCCTTGACAGGGAGGCTTAACGTGAGGAGAGGAAGGTCACACACCGACACCCGTAAACTGAGGTCTGGACTATGGGGTCTTGTGAAGGGGCACCAGAGTGGGGGTTACATGGAGTTGAGCAGTGGTGTGGATGGGCAGACTGGGAGAATGAACAGGGGGCTGACATGGCCGTAGCCAGATCACCGTATCCTGAAGCTACATGGGGAGGCCCATGTGAGATAAGCTGCTGGTGTTGGAAACAGGATGCTGGGCTTGATGGACCCTCGGTCTGACCCAGTATGGGCAATTCTTATGCCCATCAGTTTCTTTTAGAATATAAATCCAGGTACTGAAATCTGTAAGCGCGTGAGTCTGTGACTAGTGGTCCATCCCTTAGGGTTCCTCCCTTAACCTTGAACTGAATATGAAGCTTCCCTGGGTGACTTGGCCTATGGGGACTCCTGAAGTACCCGGGATCCACAGTCTCTTGTGGCCATGGCAGAGGGACTAAATGAATTCTTTGCTTTGGTAGTCACTGAGGGAAATGTAAGAGATATAGCAGATAGAGCAGACTTAGTTTTTGGGTACTTGCCAGGTTCTTATGGCCTGGATTGGCCTCTTTTGGAAACAGGATGCTGGGCTTGATGGACCCTTGGTCTGACCCAGTATGGCATGTTCTTATGATATCCATGCCAGAAATGATATTCAAAGATGATGATTCAGAGGAACTGAAACAAATCTCACTGAACCTGGAAGATGTAATAGGGCAAATTGACAAACTAAAGAGTAGCAAATCACCTGGACCAGCTGGTATATATCCTAGAGTGCTGAAAGAACTGAAAAATGAAATTGCGGACCTGCTATTAGTAATTCAAATCATCTATACTACCTGAAGACTGGAAGGTTGCCCATGTAATGCCAGTTTTTAAAAAGGGCTCAAGGTTTGATCCAGGAAACTATAGACCAGTGAGTCTGATGTCTCTGCCAGACAAAGTGGTAGAAACTATCATATAGAACTAAATTACTGAACATATACATAGGCAACGTTTAATGGGACAAAGCTAACATGGATTTAGCTAAGGGAAGTCTTGCCTCACCAAGCTCTACATGTGGATAAAGGTGAGCCAGTTGATACTGTGCATCTGGATTACCAGAAAGCATTTGACCAAGTCCCTCATGAGAGACTTCTTAGGAAATTAAAAGTCATGGGATAGAGGGAAGCGTCCTATTGTGGATTGGGAACTGGTTAAAAGATAGAAACAGAGAGTAGGGCCTAATGGCAAATTTTCCCAAAGCAGAAAGGTGAATACTGGAGACCCTCAGGGATCTGTTCTGGGTCCGATGCTTTTTATTATATTTATAAATGACCTGGAAATGGACACAACAAGTGAGGCGATTAACTTTGCCAATGACACAAAATTATTCAAAGTTGCTAAATCGCAAGAGGATTGTGAGAAATTGCAAGAGGACCTTGCAAAACTGGGAGACTGGGCATGCAAATGGCAAATGAAATTTAATGTGGACAAGTGCAAAGTTAACACTTAGGAAGAGTAATCCAAATTATAGCTACACAATGCAAGGATCCACATTAGGAGTCACCACTCAGGAAAAGGATCGAGGTGCCATTGCTGATAATACATTTAAATCTTTTTCTCTGTGTGCAGCAGCAGCCAAGAAAGCAAATCAAATACTAGGGATTATTAGGAAAGGAATGGAGAATAAAACAGAGAATATCATAATGTCTCTGTATCACTCCATGGTGCATCCTCATCTTGTGTTCATATATCATACACAAACAGAATGCTGGGGATTATTAGGAAAGGAATGGACAATAAAACAGAGAATATCATAATGTCTCTGTATCACTCCATGGTGCATCCTCATCTTGTGTTCATATATCATACACAAACAGAATGCTGGGGATTATTAGGAAAGGACTGGAGAATAAAACAGAGAATATCATAATGTCTCTGTATCACTCCATGGTGCATCCTCATCTTGTGTTCATATATCATACACAAACAGAATGCTGGGGATTATTAGGAAAGGAATGGAGAATAAAACAGAGAATATCATAATGCCTCTGTATCACTCCATGGTGCATCCTCATCTTGTGTTCATATATCATACACAAACAGAATGCTGGGGATTATTAGGAAAGGAATGGAGAATAAAACAGAGAATATCATAATGTCTCTGTATCACTCCATGGTGCATCCTCATCTTGTGTTCATATATCATACACAAACAGAATGCTGGGGATTATTAGGAAAGGAATGGAGAATAAAACAGAGAATATCATAATGCCTCTGTATCACTCCATGGTGCATCCTCATCTTGTGTTCATATTTCATACACAAACAGAATGCTGGGGATTATTAGGAAAGGAATGGAGAATAAAACAGAGAATATCATAATGCCTCTGTATCACTCCATGGTGCATCCTCATCTTGTGTTCATATATCATACACAAACAGAATGCTGGGGATTATTAGGAAAGGAATGGAGAATAAAACAGAGAATATCATAATGTCTCTGTATCACTCCATGGTGCATCCTCATCTTGTGTTCATATATCATACACAAACAGAATGCTGGGGATTATTAGGAAAGGAATGGAGAATAAAACAGAGAATATCATAATGCCTCTGTATCACTCCATGGTGCATCCTCATCTTGTGTTCATATATCATACACAAACAGAATGCTGGGGATTATTAGGAAAGGACTGGAGAATAAAACAGAGAATATCATAATGCCTCTGTATCACTCCATGGTGCATCCTCATCTTGTGTTCATATATCATACACAAACAGAATGCTGGGGATTATTAGGAAAGGAATGGAGAATAAAACAGAGAATATCATAATGTCTCTGTATCACTCCATGGTGCATCCTCATCTTGTGTTCATATATCATACACAAACAGAATGCTGGGATTATTAGGAAAGGAATGGAGAATAAAACAGAGAATATCATAATGCCTCTGTATCACTCCATGGTGCATCCTCATCTTGTGTTCATATCTCATACACAAACAGAATGCTGGGGATTATTAGGAAAGGAATGGGGAATAAAACAGAGAATATCCTAATGCCTCTGTATCAGTCCATGGTGCATCCTCATCTTGTGTTCATATATAGAAACATAGACATAGAAACATAGAAATGACGGCAGAAGGAGACCAAATGGCCCATCTAGTCTGCCCCGCAAATTTTCTCTCTCATACTTATCTGTTTCTCTTAGCTCTTGGTTCTATTTCCCTTCCACCCCCACCTTTAATGTAGAGAGCAGTGATGGAGCTGCATCCAAGTGAAATATCTAGCTTGATTAGTTAGGGGTAGAAGCCGCCGCAATAAGCAATCTGCACCCATGTTTATTTGTTTTACCCAGACTGTTATACAGCCCCTATTGGTTGATTTTCTTCTCCCATGCCGTTGAAGCAGAGAGCTATGCTGGATATGCATCGAAAGTGAAGTATCAGGCACATTTGGTTTGGGGTAGTAACCGCCGTAACAAGCCAGCTACTCCCTGCTTTGCGAGTGCGAACCCTCTTTTCTGGATGTGTGAAGTATCAGTTTTTCTTCTCCCCTGCCGTTGAATCAGAGAACTATGCTGTATATGCATTGAAAGTGAAGTATCAGGCTTATTTGATTTGGGGTAGTAACCGCCGTAACAAGCCAGCTACTCCCCTCTTTGTGAGTGTGAATCCTTTTTTCCACATTTCCTCTTGCTGTTGAAGCTTAGAGCGATTTTGGAGTCACAGTAAGCCTGTGTATGTTTATTTAATAAGGGTATTGACTCCAGGCAGTAGCCGTCATTCTGGCGAGTCACCCACTCTTCATTGGCAGCCTCTTGACTTTATGGATCCACAGTGTTTATCCCATGCCCCTTTGAAGTCCTTCACAGTTCTGGTCTTCACCACATCCTCCGGAAGGGCATTCCAGGCATCCACCACCCTCTCCGTGAAGAAATACTTCCTGACATTGGTTCTGAATCTTCCTCCCTGGAGCTTCAAATCGTGACCCCTGGTTCTGCTGATTTTTTTCCTTCGGAAAAGGTTTGTCGTTGTCTTTTGATCATTAACACCTTTCAAGTATCTGAAAGTCTGTATCATATCACCTCTGCTCCTCCTTTCCTCCAGGGTGTACATATTTAGATTCTTCAATCTCTCCTCATACGTCATCCGATGAAGATCCTCCACCTTCCTGGTCGCCCTTCTCTGTACCGCCTCCATCTTGTCTTTGTCTTTTTGAAGGTACGGTCTCCAGAACTGAACACAGTACTCCAGGTGAGGCCTCACCAAGGACCTGTACAAGGGAATAATCACTTCCCTTTTCTTACTCGATATTCCTCTCTCTATGCAGCCCAGCATTCTTCTGGCTTTAGCTATCGCCTTGTCGCATTGTTTCGCCGACTTCAGATCATTAGACACCATCACCCCAAGGTCCCTCTCCTGCTCCGTGCACATCATATCATACACATCATATCATACACATCATATCATACACAAACAGAATGCTGGGGATTATTAGGAAAGGAATGGAGAATAAAACAGAGAATATCATAATGTCTCTGTATCCCTCCATGGTGCATCCTCATCTTGTGTTCATATATCATACACAAACAGAATGCTGGGGATTATTAGGAAAGAAATGGAGAATAAAACACAGAATATCATAATGTCTCTGTATCACTCCATGGTGCATCCTCATCTTGTGTTCATATATCATACACAAAAGGAATGCTGGTGATTATTAGGAAAGGAATGGAGAATAAAACAGAGAATATCATAATGCCTCTGTATCACTCCATGGTGCATCCTCATCTTGTGTTCATATATCATACACAAACAGAATGCTGGGGATTATTAGGAAAGGAATGGAGAATAAAACAGAGAATATCATAATGCCTCTGTATCACTCCATGGTGCATCCTCATCTTGTGTTCATATATCATACACAAAAGGAATGCTGGTGATTATTAGGAAAGGAATGGAGAATAAAACAGAGAATATCATAATGTCTCTGTATCACTCCATGGTGCATCCTCATCTTGTGTTCATATATCATACACAAACAGAATGCTGGGGATTATTAGGAAAGGAATGGAGAATAAAACAGAGAATATCATAATGTCTCTGTATCACTCCATGGTGCGACCTCATCTTGTGTTCATATATCATACACAAACAGAATGCTGGGGATTATTAGGAAAGGAATGGAGAATAAAACAGAGAATATCATAATGCCTCTGAATCACTCCATGGTGCATCCTCATCTTGTGTTCATATATCATACACAAACAGAATGCTGGGGATTATTAGGAAAGGGATGGAGTATAAAACAGAGAATATCATAATGTCTCTGTATCACTCCATGGTGCGACCTCATCTTGTGTTCATATATCATATACAAACAGAATGCTGGGGATTATTAGGTAAGGACTGGAGAATAAAACAGAGAATATCATAATGTCTCTGTATCACTCCATGGTGCATCCTCATCTTGTGTTCATATATCATACACAAACAGAATGCTGGGGATTATTAGGAAAGGAATGGAGAATAAAACAGAATATCATAATGTGTCTGTATCACTCCATCGTGTGACCTCATCTTGAGTATTGGGTGCAGTTTTGGTCACCACATCTCAGGAAAGATAGAGCAGAATTAGAAAAGATACAGAGAAGGGCGACGAAGATGATAAAGGGGATGGAACAATTGCCCTATGAAGAAAGGCTAAAGGGGTTAGGACTCTTCAGCTTGGAAAAGAGACGGCTGAGGGGAGATATAATAGAGGTCTATAAAGTAATCAGTGGAATGGAACAAGTAAACATTAATCAGTTGTTTACTCTTTCGAAAAGTACAAAGACCAGGGGACACACAATGAAGTTACTGAGTGATACATTTAAAACTAATAAGAGAAAATATATTTTTACTCAATACATAATTAAACTCTGGAATTAATTGCCAGAGGATGTGGTGAAAGCTATTCATGTAGCTGCATTTAAAAATGTTTGGACAAGTTCCTGGAGGAAAGGTCCCATTATCAAGATGGAGCTGCAGAAATCCCCTGCTTATCCCTGGGATAAGGAGCTTGGAATCTCTCTACCCCTTGGGATCCTGCCGGGTACCTGTGACCTGCCTTGGCAACTGTTGGAAACAGGACATTGAGCTTGATGGACCTTTCGTCTGATCCAGTAAGCAAGTCTTATGTTCTTAATCTTATTTAGGGGCTCAATTACAGTTTTTGCCTTGGGGGAATGTTTGGTGAGTGACAATGAAATAGTTCAGGATTCCCTCACCCTTACTGTCTCATGAGGCCCAGGTAGTCTGTGCAAGGACAGTTGAGTGTGTTTCCTGGAGGACAAGCAGGATGTTAGTCCTCACCATTGGGTGACATCATCAGATGGAGCCCAGTGCTGAAAACATGTCACATTTTCTAGAACTTTGACTAGGCACACTGAGCATGCCCAACATGCCCTATAGCACGCGTCCACGCGGAGCTGTAAGCCTCGTGGTGTGAGTGAGCTCACTTTGGCTGTTTCTTGGCCTTGGGAAACCTCCTCTTTTCTAACGTTTTTCACAGGTTTTTTCTCATTGTTCCATCACCAGGTCCCTCTTGGCACCTTCCCATAGTGTCTCCTAGTTAGGTGATTCGGGTAAGTTTCCTTTTATTGTTGATTCCCTGTGGCAGCGGTGCATTGGAGCCCACCAGCTATCACCACCCCGCTGCCATTGTTTTCAGTTCATGCCCCTTTTGTTTCGTCTGACATGACCATGTCTGGTTTTTGGTGATGCCACCAGTGCCCGAGGAACATGTCCATCACGGATCCGCATGAGAGATGTGTCGTCTGCCTGGGTTCATTGCATGACATACGGGGTTGCCGTTTATGTGCCCAGATGACCCCAAAGGGATGTCAGCATTAACTCGAAAGATGGATCAGCTCTTCAGGTCGAAGAAGTCCGAGCCATCGGCATCTAAGGACCAAGGAGCTGCACCGATGGACATTAAGCCATGAACATTGGTGGGACCATTGGTTCGATCGATGCCATCGGTGGATGGGGGCACCAGAGATTGACTCCCGCCAATCTCCTCCAGATCAAGGACGTCAAGTTCCTCATCATTGGTGCTGGGGGTTCCGACGGTCTCCACTGGTTCTGTTGCCAGTCACTGATCCACCCTGAGGGTCTAAAGAGGATCTGGCCATCCCTCCTTCGTCCCATTCAGTGTTGGCATTGGCAACCTTTGAAGAGGAGCTGGAGCACCAAGTTCAGCTGATGGTGTAATGGGCACTGCAGGGCTTTGGTACTGTGGACCCGGTGCCTCCCATCTTTGTAATGCTTCTGGAGAATCTCAGCGTGCTCATCAGTTCATTACTGACCCAGCTGGTGTTGATTCCCAGGACAGCTTTGGTGCCCAGCTGGGCACCGAGGCCTCCCCTTACCCATACAGTGATTATCTCCAGTTCCTCCAAGGAGAAAGCTCCACCGAGGCTGACAGAGATACCGAGGCCTGTTGCCCCCCCCGCCCCTTCCAATTTTACCAGTGCCTGCACCTCTGGAAGAAGGCTGAGCATCTAGAGACCCATCCCCTGTGGCTTACAGTGAGGATGAGGAGCCCTGTGACCCCTGGGGGGATGATGTTTCAAGACCTTCTCCAAAGGCTCCCAGAGTCTCCCTTCAGACACGTCTCCTCCAGAGGAGCAAAGGATGTCTCTGCCTGAGGAATTCAACTTCGCAGATTTTGTGAGGGGGATGGCGGAAGCTATCCCATTTCAGTTATTAATGGAGGAGGATGCCAGGCACAAAATGCTTGAGATCCTCCAGTTTGTGGAGCTTCCTAAGGAGATTGTGGTGGTCCCGGTACATGAGATCCTTAAGGTGCTGCTGCTGAGGGTATGGGAACACCCTCTCACAGTGTCTCCTGTTAATAAGAAGGCAGACGGGGGTCTACCTCATACAGAAGACTGCCGGATTCAATAAACATCAGCTGCCCCACCGTCGGTGGTGGTCAAATCTGCCCTCAAGATGGCCAAGCGCTCTCAGACTCATTCCTAGGCACTCCCCGGAGAAGGATCATAGCGCGATGGACGCTGTTGGGAGGAAGGAATTTCAAGGCACCATGCTCATTGCCCACATTGCTACCTACCAGCTCTACATGAGCCAGTACTCGCGGGACATCTGGAAGCAGGTGCAGGAGGTGGCCAAGCAGCTGCGTCAACAGCAGCAGAACACCCTCATGTCGCTGGTGCAAAAGGAGGGCAGAAAGCATGAGGTCCAATTCTTTAGTCACCCAATCAAAAAAATCAATCAGATTTATCTGACAGGACCTTCCTCTAGTGAATCCATGCTACCTCAGGTTGAGCAACCCATTGGATTGTAGATAATTCACTATTCTTTCCTTCAGCAGAGTCTCCATTACTTTTCCCACCACCGAGGTGAGGCTGACCGGCCTGTAGTTTCCAGCCTCCTCTCTGCTCCCGCTCTTGTGAGGCAGGACCACCACCGCTCTTCTCCAGTCACTCGGCACCACTCCCGTTTCTAGGGATCTATTGAACAGGTCACACAGCGGTCCCGCCAGCACATCTCTGAGCTCCCTCAGTATCCTTGGATGAACCTCATCAGGTCCCATGGCTTTGTCTACTTTCCAGGGATCTATTGAACAGGTCACACAGCGGAGCCACCAGCACATCTCTGAGCTCCCTCAGTATCCTTGGATGAACCTCATCAGGCCCCATGGCTTTGTCCACTTTCAGGTTCCCCAGCTCTTCCCATACATTCTCTTTGTAAACAGAGTTTCATGTACTCCACCCCCATCCACAGTCTTGTCAACGAGCAATGGTCCTTCTCCGGGGTCTTCTTTAGTGAACACAGAACTGAAGTATTTGTTTAATATTTCTGCCATTTCTTCGTCTCCCTCCACACATTGATTCTTGTCCCCTTTCAGTCTCACTATACCACTTCAGACCTTTCTCTGATGTATCTGAAAAATGTTTTTTCTCCTCTCTTTACCTCTTTGGCAATCCTTTCCTCCGCCTGACCTTTTCCTTTCCTGATTTCTTTCTTCCTCTCCCTCAGTTTCACCAGATATTCTTCCCTCTGTTCCACTTTTTGGGATCCTTTATGTTTCTTGAACGCTGCTCTTTTTGCTTTTATAACATCAGCCCCCTCCTTTGAGAACCAGATCAGTTTCTTACTTCTCTTACTTTTCTCGCATACAGATTTGTTGCTTTTGTAATTACTCCCTTTAGTTTGACCCACTGTTGGTCCACCTCTCCCATTTTCTACCAGTCTTCTAGTTCTGCCTCCAGGTATTTCCCCATTTCATCAAAGTCTGTTAGGTCTTTGTGATACTTCTCCGGATCCTATTTGCAATATGAATCGATACCGTTTGATGATCACTGGTGCTGAGGTGGGCACCCACCCGGACATTAGAGACATTGTCCCTGTTAGTGAGCACTAGGTTGAGTATAGCTCCCTCCTTCCCTCGTGGGTTTCATGAACATTTGTTTGAACACAGACCCTTGCAGGGCATCCACTGTCTCTCTACTTCTGGTAGATTGCGCAGAAGGGATTCTCCAGTCTACGCCCGGCAGATTAAAATCTCCAAAACGTCTCCCTTCTTTCCTAGCTCTTCCATTTTGAGTCGGAGGCCTGTAAACCACTCCAGTAAAAACGAACGGATGCCCCATCATCTTTTTTTAGGTCGGCCCATAGTGTTTCTTCTTTGCCCCATCTTCCTTGCAGCTCAGATGCTTGGATGTTGTTTCTGACATAAAGAGCCACACCTCCCTCTTTCCTATCCTCTCTGTCCTTCCTTAACAAGTTATATCCCGGTATTGCCGTATCCCAGTCATGAGATTCTGTGAACCAGGTCTCTGTGACAGCAACAATGTCCAAGTCCGCCTCCACCATTAGGGTTTGCAGATCTGGGATTTTACTGCCCAGACTACGGGCATTTGTGCTCAGAGCTTTGCAGCTTCTCTCCTTCAGGTTACTGCTCTTCTTGGACTTCTTTTGTGCCATATTCAGCTGACATTTGTTATCCCCTTCTCCCATTCCCTTTGTTTTTATATTTGGGGGGTGACAGTCCATTGTCCTAATTGTATCTGAAAAGCGTCTTTTCTTTGCACGTTTTCCATAGCCTGAATGTGGGAGACCATCACTTTGGAACAACTCTTAAGCAGCGCGGTAACATGGTAAAGACCATTTGGCAACTTCAGTGCTGGCCACCCAGGCAGGGATCTATCGCAGGTGTCGCTCCTCATGCAAGGCAGCTTTATCCGTCTTCCTCGCCATCCTCAGCAGATGAGCAGGAGAGAGGCGTGGGATGGCTCCTTCTGCACAGCAAGCATGCAGTATTCATAGCCCGAGGAACAGATTCTCAGTAATCTTCATCTTGTCGGTGTTTTTTCGCCACGTGAAGTCCTGGCTACTTACACAATGCAATCATTTTAGGATTTACTGACTTTCTTGGTTTGCTGCTTTCAGAATGAGCATGTAGGGAGGAGAAATAGCCTAGTGGTTAGAGCAATGGGCTATGAGCCAGGAGACCAGGCTACTGGCTCATAGCCCATGGGCAAGTCACTTTATCCTCCATTGCCTCAGGTACAAAACTTAGACTGTAAGCCCCCTGGGGATAGGGAAATACCTCCAGTACCTGAATGTAAACCGGTGTGATATCTCAGATCAAATGTCGGTGTATAAAAAATAATAAATGTAAATATCGGGATCATTTTTAACTGCTTCGCCTTTTTGCGGGTGGTCTGTGAAAAAAGACTGATGTTATACGGCCATGGCTTTTGCATTTTGAGGCGGGGTTTTCTGCTATGCAGGACATACATTTTTTATATTGCATTATTTGTGTTGTAATCTTGTGCGCGATCGTTCTCTGTATGTCGATTTTTGTGTGTAGTTGCTTGTATTTATGTGACTTTGCACGTGTAGGGAAGAGATAAATAAATAGAAGAGCGGGCAAGCTCCATGCTGGACCCGCTGGCCAGTCCATCCCTTAACCTTACACCCAAGCTCTGGGCTAATGGAACTCAGATTCTGGTGAGCTCCTAGCACGGGGGTCGCCGAGATGCTGGGGACTTTGATAAAACCCTGCAGGAGAAACGGAGCAGTGACCTCTCCAGTGCAAACAATGTCCGAGAGTCATCAGTGCATGGAAAGCAAGGCCAGGAAAGCAAAGCATAAGGTAAAGGCTGATCCCTTCTGATGGGACTGCTAAGTCCATGTCTTGATTTGCTTTGAGGAGCCACCGTGCCCTGTGTCAGCTAAGAACAAAGTGCTGGCTCTGTTTCAGCCTGAGCAAGGAGGTGTCAGCTCCTGGAAACTCCTCAAGCACCCGAGCTGGCCCACGTAAGGATTTCTTGCTGCTCTTTATTTCCAGCCATTGAAGTGGATTAACACGGCACAGGCACAGCTTCCTGCAAGATTCATCGGCGACCCCCCGAGCCCAGCAGCACTAGAGCAGGTTACAGAGCAGGGTACTAATTCTGCCCCCGGTGGCAGTGGCTTGTTTTACAGCCCCGGGGGAACAGGCTCGGCTCTGGTCGGTGGCAGGACCTGCTGCTGTTATTTGTGTCTGCAGCTGTGGGCTGGTGTCAGACGCGGCTGCTGAAAGGGGCGCTCACGTCCGTCACCGTGCAGGCTCGGTGAATCAGGGCCTTCCAGCAGTGCGTCAGGAGTACAGAAGGGCAGATGTGTTCCTCCTGGACTTTGCACTCCTCTTTCAGGCTGCAGTAACCTGGCAACCCGGGCTTACCTGACAGCAGAGCCACCTGTGAGTGCAGCCGCCGGCAGGCACGGAGCAGCTGCAGCTGTTGACTTTTAGAACCAGAAGCCGGATTTAAAGCTGCCACCTATCCTCCGGCTGAGGGCTGGGAGTACCTGCGGCCCCCAGGGCTGCCCCTGAATCTCCCATGCCAGCAGCTCGGCTCCTGCACAGCTCTCTGGAACGCTGCCCCCCCCCCCCCACCCTCCGGCTGAGGGCTGGGAGTACCTGCGGCCCCCAGGGCTGGGCTCCTGCACAGCTCTCTGGAACGCTGCCCCCCCCCCCCACCCTCCGGCTGAGGGCTTGGAGTACCTGCGGCCCCCAGGGCTGGGCTCCTGCACAGCTCTCTGGAACGCTGCCCCCCCCCCACCCTCCGGCTGAGGGCTGGGAGTACCTGCGGCCCCCAGGGCTGGGCTCCTGCACAGCTCTCTGGAACGCTGCCCCCCGCGCCCACCCTCCAGCTGAGGGCTGGGAGTACCTGCGGCCCCCAGGGCTGGGCTCCTGCACAGCTCTCTGGAACGCTGCCCCCCCACCCTCCGGCTGACGGCTGGGAGTACCTGCGGCCCCCAGGGCTGGGCTCCTGCACAGCTCTCTGGAACGCTGCCCCCCCCCCCCACCCTCCGGCTGAGGGCTGGGAGTACCTGCGGCCCCCAGGGCTGGGCTCCTGCACAGCTCTCTGGAACGCTGCCCCCCCCCCCACCCTCTGGCTGAGGGCTGGGAGTACCTGCGGCCCCCAGGGCTGGGCTCCTGCACAGCTCTCTGGAACGCTGCCCCCCCCCCCCCACCCTCTGGCTGAGGGCTGGGAGTACCTGCGGCCCCCAGGGCTGGGCTCCTGCACAGCTCTCTGGAACGCTCTCCACCCTCCGGCTGAGGGCTGGGAGTACCTGCGGCCCCCAGGGCTGGGCTCCTGCACAGCTCTCTGGAACGCGGCCCAGACGGCTCCCGCTGCTCCTGTTGACATTTTTATCTCTGACGCTGGCCAGGCCACAGATGTGGGATTTAGGCGTGGGACAGCTGTGTTAGTCCGTTGGCCGCCTCCTCTCTCCTCCTCATTCCTGTGCCCTGGCCATGGAAGAGAGTCCAGGGGGCCGGTACTGAATGCGCTATGTAAGCAGCGGGCAGCGCAGACCTCCTGCCACCAATCCTGCCTTTCCTGCTCTGTAATTTCTTTTCCCGCTGTATTTTTTAAAACTGTGCAAACTTTTCCACGGAAAAGTGAAGCCTCACCAGTGAGACTCCTCTCTGTACCTCCCACACCTGGGCAGGGACATCTCCACACCGTCCTTCATCCCTGCTGACAGAAAGTGAGCACCTGTCCTCTGTTCTCTCTGCACCTCCCACACCTGGGCAGGTGCATCTCCACACCGTCCATCATCCCTGCTGACAGAAAGTGAGCACCCGACCTCTGTTCTCTCTGTACCTCCCACACCTGGGCAGGCCACATCTCCACACCGTCCATCATCCCTGCTGACAGAAAGTGAGCACCCGACCTCTGTTCTCTCTGCTCCCCCCACACCTGGGCAGGCCACATCTCCACACCGTCCATCATCCCTGCTGACAGAAAGTGAGCACCTGTCCTCTGTTCTCTCTGCTCCCCCCACACCTGGGCAGGGACATCTCCACACCGTCCATCATCACTGCTGACAGAAAGTGAGCACCTGTCCTCTGTTCTCTCTGCCCCCCTCCCACACCTGGGCAGGCCACATCTCCACACCGTCCATCATCACTGCTGACAGAAAGTGAGCACCCGGCCTCTGTTCTCTCTGCACCCCCCACACCTGGGCAGGCCACATCTCCACACCGTCCATCATCACTGCTGACAGAAAGTGAGCACCTGTCCTCTGTTCTCTCTGCACCCCCCACACCTGGGCAGGGACATCTCCACACCGTCCATCATCACTGCTGACAGAAAGTGAGCACCCGGCCTCTGTTCTCTCTGCACCCCCCACACCTGGGCAGGTGCATCTCCACACCGTCCATCATCACTGCTGACCGAAAGTGAGCACCCGACCTCTGTTCTCTCTGCACCCCCCACACCTGGGCAGGCCACATCTCCACACCGTCCATCATCCCTGCTGACAGAAAGTGAGCACCCGTCCTCTGTTCTCTCTGCACCCCCCACACCTGGGCAGGCCACATCTCCACACCGTCCATCATCACTGCTGACAGAAAGTGAGCACCCGTCCTCTGTTCTCTCTGCACCCCCCACACCTGGGCAGGTGCATCTCCACACCGTCCATCATCACTGCTGACAGAAAGTGAGCACCTGTCCTCTGTTCTCTCTGCACCCCCCACACCTGGGCAGGGACATCTCCACACCGTCCATCATCACTGCTGACAGAAAGTGAGCACCCGGCCTCTGTTCTCTCTGCACCCCCCACACCTGGGCAGGGACATCTCCACACCGTCCATCATCACTGCTGACAGAAAGTGAGCACCTGTCCTCTGTTCTCTCTGCACCCCCCACACCTGGGCAGGCCACATCTCCACCCCGTCCATCATCACTGCTGACAGAAAGTGAGCACCCGACCTCTGTTCTCTCTGCTCCCCCCACACCTGGGCAGGTGCATCTCCACACCGTCCATCATCACTGCTGACAGAAAGTGAGCACCCGACCTCTGTTCTCTCTGCACCCCCCACACCTGGGCAGGGACATCTCCACACCGTCCATCATCACTGCTGACAGAAAGTGAGCACCCGGCCTCTGTTCTCTCTGCTCCCCCCACACCTGGGCAGGTGCATCTCCACACCGTCCATCATCACTGCTGACAGAAAGTGAGCACCTGTCCTCTGTTCTCTCTGCTCCCCCCACACCTGGGCAGGCCACATCTCCACACCGTCCATCATCACTGCTGACAGAAAGTGAGCACCTGTCCTCTGTTCTCTCTGCACCCCCCACACCTGGGCAGGCCACATCTCCACACCGTCCATCATCACTGCTGACAGAAAGTGAGCACCCGGCCTCTGTTCTCTCTGCTCCCCCCACACCTGGGCAGGCCACATCTCCACACCGTCCATCATCACTGCTGACAGAAAGTGAGCACCTGTCCTCTGTTCTCTCTGCTCCCCCCACACCTGGGCAGGCCACATCTCCACACCGTCCATCATCACTGCTGACAGAAAGTGAGCACCTGTCCTCTGTTCTCTCTGCACCCCCCACACCTGGGCAGGCCACATCTCCACACCGTCCATCATCACTGCTGACAGAAAGTGAGCACCCGGCCTCTGTTCTCTCTGCTCCCCCCACACCTGGGCAGGCCACATCTCCACACCGTCCATCATCACTGCTGACAGAAAGTGAGCACCCGGCCTCTGTTCTCTCTGCACCTCCCCACACCTGGGCAGGCCACATCTCCACACCGTCCATCATCACTGCTGACAGAAAGTGACCACCCGTCCTCTGTTCTCTCTGCTCCCCCCACACCTGGGCAGGCCACATCTCCACACCGTCCATCATCACTGCTGACAGAAAGTGAGCACCCGGCCTCTGTTCTCTCTGCACCTCCCCACACCTGGGCAGGCCACATCTCCACACCGTCCATCATCCCTGCTGACAGAAAGTGAGCACCTGTCCTCTGTTCTCTCTGCACCCCCCCACACCTGGGCAGGCCACATCTCCACACCGTCCATCATCACTGCTGACAGAAAGTGAGCACCCGGCCTCTGTTCTCTCTGCTCCCCCCACACCTGGGCAGGCCACATCTCCACACCGTCCATCATCACTGCTGACAGAAAGTGAGCACCCGGCCTCTGTTCTCTCTGCACCTCCCCACACCTGGGCAGGCCACATCTCCACACCGTCCATCATCACTGCTGACAGAAAGTGAGCACCTGTCCTCTGTTCTCTCTGCACCCCCCACACCTGGGCAGGGACATCTCCACACCGTCCATCATCCCTGCTGACAGAAAGTGAGCACCTGTCCTCTGTTCTCTCTGCACCCCCCACACCTGGGCAGGCCACATCTCCACACCGTCCATCATCCCTGCTGACAGAAAGTGAGCACCTGTCCTCTGTTCTCTCTGCACCCCCCACACCTGGGCAGGTGCATCTCCACACCGTCCATCATCCCTGCTGACAGAAAGTGAGCACCTGTCCTCTGTTCTCTCTGCTCCCCCCACACCTGGGCAGGCCACATCTCCACACCGTCCATCATCACTGCTGACAGAAAGTGAGCACCCGGCCTCTGTTCTCTCTGCTCCCCCCACACCTGGGCAGGCCACATCTCCACACCGTCCATCATCCCTGCTGACAGAAAGTGAGCACCCGGCCTCTGTTCTCTCTGCACCCCCCACACCTGGGCAGGCGCATCTCCACACCGTCCATCATCACTGCTGACAGAAAGTGAGCACCCAACCTCTGTTCTCTCTGCATCCCCCACCCCTGGGCAGGTGCATCTCCACCCCGTCCATCATCCCTGCTGACAGAAAGTGAGCACCTGTCCTCTGTTCTCTCTGCACCCCCACACCTGGGCAGGCCACATCTCCACACCGTCCATCATCACTGCTGACAGAAAGTGAGCACCCGGCCTCTGTTCTCTCTGCACCCCCCACACCTGGGCAGGGACATCTCCACACCGTCCATCATCACTGCTGACAGAAAGTGAGCACCCGACCTCTGTTCTCTCTGCACCCCCCACACCTGGGCAGGGACATCTCCACACCGTCCATCATCACTGCTGACAGAAAGTGAGCACCTGTCCTCTGTTCTCTCTGCTCCCCCCACACCTGGGCAGGCCACATCTCCACACCGTCCATCATCCCTGCTGACAGAAAGTGAGCACCCGACCTCTGTTCTCTCTGCTCCCCCCACACCTGGGCAGGCCACATCTCCACACCGTCCATCATCCCTGCTGACAGAAAGTGAGCACCCGGCCTCTGTTCTCTCTGCTCCCCCCACACCTGGGCAGGGACATCTCCACACCGTCCATCATCACTGCTGACAGAAAGTGAGCACCTGTCCTCTGTTCTCTCTGCTCCCCCCACACCTGGGCAGGCCACATCTCCACACCGTCCATCATCCCTGCTGACAGAAAGTGAGCACCCGTCCTCTGTTCTCTCTGCTCCCCCCACACCTGGGCAGGCCACATCTCCACACCGTCCATCATCCCTGCTGACAGAAAGTGAGCACCTGTCCTCTGTTCTCTCTGCTCCCCCCACACCTGGGCAGGTGCATCTCCACACCGTCCATCATCACTGCTGACAGAAAGTGAGCACCTGTCCTCTGTTCTCTCTGCACCCCCCACACCTGGGCAGGCCACATCTCCACACCGTCCATCATCACTGCTGACAGAAAGTGAGCACCTGTCCTCTGTTCTCTCTGCACCTCCCACACCTGGGCAGGCCACATCTCCACACCGTCCATCATCACTGCTGACAGAAAGTGAGCACCCGACCTCTGTTCTCTCAGCACCTCCCACACCTGGGCAGGCCACATCTCCACACCGTCCATCATCACTGCTGACAGAAAGTGAGCACCCGTCCTCTGTTCTCTCTGTACCTCCCACACCTGGGCAGGCCACATCTCCACACCGTCCATCATCACTGCTGACAGAAAGTGAGCACCTGTCCTCTGTTCTCTCTGCACCTCCCACACCTGGGCAGGCCACATCTCCACACCGTCCATCATCACTGCTGACAGAAAGTGAGCACCTGTCCTCTGTTCTCTCTGCTCCCCCCACACCTGGGCAGGCCACATCTCCACACCGTCCATCATCCCTGCTGACAGAAAGTGAGCACCCGTCCTCTGTTCTCTCTGCACCCCCCACACCTGGGCAGGCCACATCTCCACACCGTCCATCATCACTGCTGACAGAAAGTGAGCACCTGTCCTCTGTTCTCTCTGCACCCCCCACACCTGGGCAGGCGCATCTCCACACCGTCCATCATCCCTGCTGACAGAAAGTGAGCACCCGACCTCTGTTCTCTCTGCACCCCCCACACCTGGGCAGGTGCATCTCCACACCGTCCATCATCACTGCTGACAGAAAGTGAGCACCCGGCCTCTGTTCTCTCTGCTCCCCCCACACCTGGGCAGGTGCATCTCCACACCGTCCATCATCACTGCTGACAGAAAGTGAGCACCCGACCTCTGTTCTCTCTGCCCCCCCACACCTGGGCAGGGACATCTCCACACCGTCCATCATCACTGCTGACAGAAAGTGAGCACCTGTCCTCTGTTCTCTCTGCTCCCCCCACACCTGGGCAGGTGCATCTCCACACCGTCCATCATCACTGCTGACAGAAAGTGAGCACCCGACCTCTGTTCTCTCTGCACCCCCCACACCTGGGCAGGTGCATCTCCACACCGTCCATCATCACTGCTGACAGAAAGTGAGCACCTGTCCTCTGTTCTCTCTGCACCCCCCCACACCTGGGCAGGCCACATCTCCACACCGTCCATCATCCCTGCTGACAGAAAGTGAGCACCCGGCCTCTGTTCTCTCTGCTCCCCCCACACCTGGGCAGGTGCATCTCCACACCGTCCATCATCACTGCTGACAGAAAGTGAGCACCTGTCCTCTGTTCTCTCTGCACCCCCCCCACACCTGGGCAGGCCACATCTCCACACCGTCCATCATCACTGCTGACAGAAAGTGAGCACCCGGCCTCTGTTCTCTCTGCTCCCCCCACACCTGGGCAGGTGCATCTCCACACCGTCCATCATCACTGCTGACAGAAAGTGAGCACCTGTCCTCTGTTCTCTCTGCACCCCCCACACCTGGGCAGGCGCATCTCCACACCGTCCATCATCACTGCTGACAGAAAGTGAGCACCTGTCCTCTGTTCTCTCTGCACCTCCCACACCTGGGCAGGCCACATCTCCACACCGTCCATCATCACTGCTGACAGAAAGTGAGCACCCGACCTCTGTTCTCTCTGCACCTCCCACACCTGGGCAGGCCACATCTCCACACCGTCCATCATCCCTGCTGACAGAAAGTGAGCACCCGACCTCTGTTCTCTCTGTACCTCCCACACCTGGGCAGGCCACATCTCCACACCGTCCATCATCACTGCTGACAGAAAGTGAGCACCCGACCTCTGTTCTCTCTGTACCTCCCACACCTGGGCAGGTGCATCTCCACACCGTCCATCATCACTGCTGACAGAAAGTGAGCACCTGTCCTCTGTTCTCTCTGCACCCCCCACACCTGGGCAGGGACATCTCCACACCGTCCATCATCACTGCTGACAGAAAGTGAGCACCTGTCCTCTGTTCTCTCTGCACCCCCCACACCTGGGCAGGGACATCTCCACACCGTCCATCATCCCTGCTGACAGAAAGTGAGCACCCGACCTCTGTTCTCTCTGTACCTCCCACACCTGGGCAGGTGCATCTCCACACCGTCCATCATCCCTGCTGACAGAAAGTGAGCACCTGTCCTCTGTTCTCTCTGCACCCCCCACACCTGGGCAGGGACATCTCCACACCGTCCATCATCACTGCTGACAGAAAGTGAGCACCTGTCCTCTGTTCTCTCTGCACCCCCCACACCTGGGCAGGGACATCTCCACACCGTCCATCATCCCTGCTGACAGAAAGTGAGCACCTGTCCTCTGTTCTCTCTGCTCCCCCCACACCTGGGCAGGGACATCTCCACACCGTCCATCATCCCTGCTGACAGAAAGTGAGCACCTGTCCTCTGTTCTCTCTGCACCCCCCACACCTGGGCAGGGACATCTCCACACCGTCCATCATCACTGCTGACAGAAAGTGAGCACCCGACCTCTGTTCTCTCTGCACCCCCCACACCGGGGCAGGGACATCTCCACACCGTCCATCATCACTGCTGACAGAAAGTGAGCACCCGGCCTCTGTTCTCTCTGCACCCCCCACACCTGGGCAGGGACATCTCCACACCGTCCATCATCCCTGCTGACAGAAAGTGAGCACCCGACCTCTGTTCTCTCTGCTCCCCCCCACACCTGGGCAGGCCACATCTCCACACCGTCCATCATCCCTGCTGACAGAAAGTGAGCACCCGGCCTCTGTTCTCTCTGCACCCCCCACACCTGGGCAGGCCACATCTCCACACCGTCCATCATCCCTGCTGACAGAAAGTGAGCACCTGTCCTCTGTTCTCTCTGCACCCCCCACACCTGGGCAGGGACATCTCCACACCGTCCATCATCACTGCTGACAGAAAGTGAGCACCCGGCCTCTGTTCTCTCTGCTCCCCCCACACCTGGGCAGGGACATCTCCACACCGTCCATCATCACTGCTGACAGAAAGTGAGCACCTGTCCTCTGTTCTCTCTGCACCCCCCACACCTGGGCAGGTGCATCTCCACACCGTCCATCATCACTGCTGACCGAAAGTGAGCACCCGTCCTCTGTTCTCTCTGCACCCCCCACACCTGGGCAGGCCACATCTCCACCCCGTCCATCATCCCTGCTGACAGAAAGTGAGCACCTGTCCTCTGTTCTCTCTGCACCCCCCACACCTGGGCAGGTGCATCTCCACACCGTCCATCATCACTGCTGACCGAAAGTGAGCACCCCTCCTCTGTTCTCTCTGCACCCCCCCCACCTGGGCAGGCCACATCTCCACCCCGTCCATCATCCCTGCTGACAGAAAGTGAGCACCCGACCTCTGTTCTCTCTGCTCCCCCCCACACCTGGGCAGGCCACATCTCCACACCGTCCATCATCACTGCTGACAGAAAGTGAGCACCCGGCCTCTGTTCTCTCTGCACCCCCCACACCTGGGCAGGGACATCTCCACACCGTCCATCATCACTGCTGACAGAAAGTGAGCACCCGTCCTCTGTTCTCTCTGCACCCCCCCACACCTGGGCAGGGACATCTCCACACCGTCCATCATCACTGCTGACAGAAAGTGAGCACCCGTCCTCTGTTCTCTCTGCACCCCCCACACCTGGGCAGGCCACATCTCCACCCCGTCCATCATCCCTGCTGACAGAAAGTGAGCACCTGTCCTCTGTTCTCTCTGCTCCCCCCACACCTGGGCAGGGACATCTCCACACCGTCCATCATCACTGCTGACAGAAAGTGAGCACCTGTCCTCTGTTCTCTCTGCACCCCCCACACCTGGGCAGGGGCATCTCCACACCGTCCATCATCACTGCTGACAGAAAGTGAGCACCCGGCCTCTGTTCTCTCTGCACCCCCCACACCTGGGCAGGCCACATCTCCACACCGTCCATCATCCCTGCTGACAGAAAGTGAGCACCCGTCCTCTGTTCTCTCTGCACCCCCCACACCTGGGCAGGCCACATCTCCACACCGTCCATCATCACTGCTGACAGAAAGTGAGCACCCGTCCTCTGTTCTCTCTGCACCCCCCACACCTGGGCAGGCCACATCTCCACACCGTCCATCATCCCTGCTGACAGAAAGTGAGCACCCGACCTCTGTTCTCTCTGCACCCCCCACACCTGGGCAGGTGCATCTCCACACCGTCCATCATCACTGCTGACAGAAAGTGAGCACCCGACCTCTGTTCTCTCTGCACCCCCCACGCCTGGGCAGGCCACATCTCCACCCCGTCCATCATCCCTGCTGACAGAAAGTGAGCACCCGGCCTCTGTTCTCTCTGCTCCCCCCACACCTGGGCAGGCCACATCTCCACCCCGTCCATCATCCCTGCTGACAGAAAGTGAGCACCCGGCCTCTGTTCTCTCTGCTCCCCCCACACCTGGGCAGGCCACATCTCCACACCGTCCATCATCCCTGCTGACAGAAAGTGAGCACCCGGCCTCTGTTCTCTCTGCACCCCCCACACCTGGGCAGGCCACATCTCCACACCGTCCATCATCACTGCTGACAGAAAGTGAGCACCCGTCCTCTGTTCTCTCTGCACCCCCCACACCTGGGCAGGGACATCTCCACACCGTCCATCATCACTGCTGACAGAAAGTGAGCACCTGTCCTCTGTTCTCTCTGTACCTCCCACACCTGGGCAGGTCACATCTCCACACCGTCCATCATCCCTGCTGACAGAAAGTGAGCACCCGGCCTCTGTTCTCTCTGCTCCCCCCACACCTGGGCAGGTCACATCTCCACACCGTCCATCATCACTGCTGACAGAAAGTGAGCACTCGGCCTCTGTTCTCTCTGCACCCCCCACACCTGGGCAGGCCACATCTCCACACCGTCCATCATCACTGCTGACAGAAAGTGAGCACCCGGCCTCTGTTCTCTCTGCACCCCCCACACCTGGGCAGGCCACATCTCCACACCGTCCATCATCCCTGCTGACAGAAAGTGAGCACCTGTCCTCTGTTCTCTCTGCACCCCCCACACCTGGGCAGGTGCATCTCCACACCGTCCATCATCCCTGCTGACAGAAAGTGAGCACCCGGCCTCTGTTCTCTCTGCTCCCCCCACACCTGGGCAGGCCACATCTCCACACCGTCCATCATCCCTGCTGACAGAAAGTGAGCACCTGTCCTCTGTTCTCTCTGCACCCCCCACACCTGGGCAGGTGCATCTCCACACCGTCCATCATCCCTGCTGACAGAAAGTGAGCACCTGTCCTCTGTTCTCTCTGCACCCCCCACACCTGGGCAGGCCACATCTCCACACCGTCCATCATCACTGCTGACAGAAAGTGAGCACCCGACCTCTGTTCTCTCTGCACCCCCCACACCTGGGCAGGTGCATCTCCACACCGTCCATCATCCCTGCTGACAGAAAGTGAGCACCTGTCCTCTGTTCTCTCTGCACCCCCCACACCTGGGCAGGCCACATCTCCACACCGTCCATCATCACTGCTGACAGAAAGTGAGCACCCGTCCTCTGTTCTCTCTGCTCCCCCCACACCTGGGCAGGCCACATCTCCACCCCGTCCATCATCCCTGCTGACAGAAAGTGAGCACCCGGCCTCTGTTCTCTCTGCACCCCCCACACCTGGGCAGGGACATCTCCACACCGTCCATCATCCCTGCTGACAGAAAGTGAGCACCCGACCTCTGTTCTCTCTGCACCCCCCACACCTGGGCAGGTGCATCTCCACACCGTCCATCATCACTGCTGACAGAAAGTGAGCACCTGTCCTCTGTTCTCTCTGCACCCCCCACACCTGGGCAGGGACATCTCCACACCGTCCATCATCACTGCTGACAGAAAGTGAGCACCCGGCCTCTGTTCTCTCTGCACCCCCCACACCTGGGCAGGCCACATCTCCACACCGTCCATCATCACTGCTGACAGAAAGTGAGCACCCGGCCTCTGTTCTCTCTGCTCCCCCCACACCTGGGCAGGGACATCTCCACACCGTCCATCATCACTGCTGACAGAAAGTGAGCACCTGACCTCTGTTCTCTCTGCACCCCCCACACCTGGGCAGGGACATCTCCACATCGTCCATCATCACTGCTGACAGAAAGTGAGCACCCGGCCTCTGTTCTCTCTGCTCCCCCCACACCTGGGCAGGGACATCTCCACACCGTCCATCATCACTGCTGACAGAAAGTGAGCACCTGACCTCTGTTCTCTCTGCACCCCCCACACCTGGGCAGGCCACATCTCCACACCGTCCATCATCACTGCTGACAGAAAGTGAGCACCCGGCCTCTGTTCTCTCTGCACCCCCCACACCTGGGCAGGGACATCTCCACACCGTCCATCATCACTGCTGACAGAAAGTGAGCACCTGTCCTCTGTTCTCTCTGCTCCCCCCACACCTGGGCAGGTGCATCTCCACACCGTCCATCATCACTGCTGACAGAAAGTGAGCACCCGTCCTCTGTTCTCTCTGCACCCCCCACACCTGGGCAGGTGCATCTCCACACCGTCCATCATCACTGCTGACAGAAAGTGAGCACCCGTCCTCTGTTCTCTCTGCACCCCCCACACCTGGGCAGGCCACATCTCCACACCGTCCATCATCCCTGCTGACAGAAAGTGAGCACCCGTCCTCTGTTCTCTCTGCACCCCCCACACCTGGGCAGGTGCATCTCCACACCGTCCATCATCACTGCTGACAGAAAGTGAGCACCCGTCCTCTGTTCTCTCTGCTCCCCCCACACCTGGGCAGGTGCATCTCCACACCGTCCATCATCACTGCTGACAGAAAGTGAGCACCTGTCCTCTGTTCTCTCTGCTCCCCCCCACACCTGGGCAGGGACATCTCCACACCGTCCATCATCACTGCTGACAGAAAGTGAGCACCTGTCCTCTGTTCTCTCTGCTCCCCCCACACCTGGGCAGGCGCATCTCCACACCGTCCATCATCACTGCTGACAGAAAGTGAGCACCCGACCTCTGTTCTCTCTGCACTCCCCACACCTGGGCAGGCCACATCTCCACACCGTCCATCATCACTGCTGACAGAAAGTGAGCACCCGTCCTCTGTTCTCTCTGCACCTCCCACACCTGGGCAGGCCACATCTCCACACCGTCCATCATCACTGCTGACAGAAAGTGAGCACCTGTCCTCTGTTCTCTCTGCTCCCCCCACACCTGGGCAGGCCACATCTCCACACCGTCCATCATCACTGCTGACAGAAAGTGAGCACCCGTCCTCTGTTCTCTCTGCACCTCCCACACCTGGGCAGGCCACATCTCCACACCGTCCATCATCACTGCTGACAGAAAGTGAGCACCCGACCTCTGTTCTCTCTGCACTCCCCACACCTGGGCAGGTGCATCTCCACACCGTCCATCATCACTGCTGACAGAAAGTGAGCACCTGTCCTCTGTTCTCTCTGCTCCCCCCACACCTGGGCAGGCCACATCTCCACACCGTCCATCATCCCTGCTGACAGAAAGTGAGCACCTGTCCTCTGTTCTCTCTGCCCCCCCCCACACCTGGGCAGGCCACATCTCCACACCGTCCATCATCACTGCTGACAGAAAGTGAGCACCCGGCCTCTGTTCTCTCTGCACCCCCCACACCTGGGCAGGGACATCTCCACACCGTCCATCATCACTGCTGACAGAAAGTGAGCACCCGACCTCTGTTCTCTCTGCTCCCCCCACACCTGGGCAGGTGCATCTCCACACCGTCCATCATCACTGCTGACAGAAAGTGAGCACCCGGCCTCTGTTCTCTCTGCTCCCCTCCCACACCTGGGCAGGTGCATCTCCACACCGTCCATCATCCCTGCTGACAGAAAGTGAGCACCCGACCTCTGTTCTCTCTGCACCCCCCACACCTGGGCAGGTGCATCTCCACACCGTCCATCATCACTGCTGACAGAAAGTGAGCACCCGGCCTCTGTTCTCTCTGCTCCCCTCCCACACCTGGGCAGGTGCATCTCCACACCGTCCATCATCACTGCTGACAGAAAGTGAGCACCTGTCCTCTGTTCTCTCTGCTCCCCTCCCACACCTGGGCAGGCCACATCTCCACACCGTCCATCATCCCTGCTGACAGAAAGTGAGCACCCGGCCTCTGTTCTCTCTGCTCCCCTCCCACACCTGGGCAGGTGCATCTCCACACCGTCCATCATCACTGCTGACAGAAAGTGAGCACCTGTCCTCTGTTCTCTCTGCACCCCCCCACACCTGGGCAGGGACATCTCCACACCGTCCATCATCACTGCTGACAGAAAGTGAGCACCTGTCCTCTGTTCTCTCTGCACCCCCCACACCTGGGCAGGGACATCTCCACACCGTCCATCATCACTGCTGACAGAAAGTGAGCACCCGGCCTCTGTTCTCTCTGCTCCCCTCCCACACCTGGGCAGGTGCATCTCCACACCGTCCATCATCACTGCTGACAGAAAGTGAGCACCTGTCCTCTGTTCTCTCTGCTCCCCTCCCACACCTGGGCAGGTGCATCTCCACACCGTCCATCATCACTGCTGACAGAAAGTGAGCACCTGTCCTCTGTTCTCTCTGCTCCCCTCCCACACCTGGGCAGGCCACATCTCCACACCGTCCATCATCACTGCTGACAGAAAGTGAGCACCTGTCCTCTGTTCTCTCTGCCCCCCTCCCACACCCACCACAGAGACAGAGGCAGAACTCATCCATTTCAAAAGTCCAAGAATTAATTTTGCCACAACCCCCACCCTTAAAAGCAGCTTTTTCTTATAGGCTGCCTCCGTTTGCAGCTGCTTATGAACGGATGGGGGGGAGGCTGCACTGGGAGAGGGTTTGGGGTCTTCCTGTGGTTCGGCTGCTGGTGCTGACCTCTCTGTCGCTCTCCTCTCTCTCTCTCTCTCTCCTGTCTCCATGCTGCAGGTGGTGGGGGTGGCTCAGGCCATCAATAAGAAGGCAGAAGGCGGCGGGACTTTCACGGAGCAGGATGAGAAGGTACGGTACCGGCCCGGATCCCTGGCAGCGGGGAGAGGACATGAACTGGGCCCAGGGAGGGGCCGTCAGAAGGGAGAATAGGAACCAGCGTTGTAAGAGTGCAGGGAGCAAGGGGGGTGGGGGGTGGGGGTTTGAATGCATTTGTGGAGAAAGTTCAAAGATTGCTGGGGAGTGAATAAAACAAATGGTTTCCAACATAAAAGCATGGAAAGGGGTAGGCGCTGTCCCAGAGATAGGACCCCCTCCAGCCCCCTGCCCTCCTGCCCCTGCTTCCTGTCTGCCGTTGCCCGTTTCATTCAGCGGGGCTCTGGCTCACAAGGTGCCCTGGGAGAGGCAGCACTCAGGAAACCAAGATGGATGTGAGGTGAGGGGGACAGAGGGCAGGTATAGGGTAGGTTACTGCTCTTATTCTACCGCTTTTCAAAGCAAATCAAAGCGGTTTACAATAAGAATTATTTCTCAGCAATAGAAAGTACAAAAAGTGTAACATAAAACAACCATAATGCAACGTAAAATCAAATAAATGCCATAACAAAAACATTTAGTAACAACGCGAACACAGGTTCAGGACCACAAAATCAACAAAAGTTAAAAGCCAAAGCTCAGGGCAGGAGGTAGAAACTGGGGCTGAGACTTAGCGTAGGCAGAGGAGTAAAGGCCCTGACTTTGGAAGTTGATGGAGAATTGGAGAAGTGCATTTGGAGTGGAGAGACCGGGGTGCAATACTACTAATTGTAAACCCTGCCCATAATGTGGGTGCTCACCAGTGGGTGGGGCTTAATGTGCCATAGTGAGATTGTAAACCCCTCCTATAACCTGGAACTCACCAGTGGGTGGGACTTAATGTGCCATAGTGAGATTGTAAACCCCTCCAATAATCTGGGAACTCACCAGTGGGTAGGGCTTAATGTACCATAGTGCGATTGTAAAGCCCTCCTATAATCTGGGAACTCACCAGTGGATGGGACTTAATGTGCCATAGTGAGATTGTAAACCCCTCCAATAATCTGGGAACTCACTAGTGAGTGGGACTTAATGTGCCATAGTGAGATTGTAAACGTCTCCTATAATCTGGGAACTCACCAGTGGGTGGGGATGAACGGACCATAGTGAGATTGTAAACCCCTCCAATAATCTGGGAACTCACTAGTGAGTGGGACTTAATGTGCCATAGTGAGATTGTAAACGTCTCCTATAATCTGGGAACTCACCAGTGGGTGGGGATGAACGGACCATAGTGAGATTGTAAACCCCTCCTATAATCTGGGAGCTCACCAGTGGATGGGACTTAATGTGCCATAGTGAGATTGTAAACCCCTCCAATAATCTGGGAACTCACTAGTGAGTGGGACTTAATGTGCCATAGTGAGATTGTAAACGTCTCCTATAATCTGGGAACTCACCAGTGGGTGGGGATGAACGGACCATAGTGAGATTGTAAACCCCTCCAATAATCTGGGAACTCACTAGTGAGTGGGACTTAATGTGCCATAGTGAGATTGTAAACGCCTCCTATAATCTGGGAACTCAACAGTGGGTGGGGATGAATAGACCATGGTGAGATTGTAAACCCCTCCTATAATCTGGGAACTCACCAGTGGATGGGACTTAATGTGCCATAGTGCGATTGTAAACCCCTCCAATAATCTGGGAACTCACTAGTGAGTGGGACTTAATGTGCCATAGTGAGATTGTAAACCCCTCCTATAATCTGGGAACTCACCAGTGGGTAGTGATGAACAGACCATAGTGAGATTGTAAACCCCTCCTATAATCTGGAAACTCACCAGTGGGTAGGGCTTAATGTACCATAGTGCGATTGTAAACCCCTCTTCCCTGTACGTACCTGGATCAGTGCTTAATGTACCATAGTGAGATTGTAAACCCCTCCTATAATCTGGGAACTCACCAGTGGATGGGACTTAATGTGCCATAGTGAGATTGTAAACCCCTCCAATAATCTGGGAACTCACTAGTGAGTGGGACTTAATGTGCCATAGTGAGATTGTAAACGCCTCCTATAATCTGGGAACTCAACAGTGGGTGGGTCTTAATGTACCATAGTGCGATTGTAAACCCCTCCTATAATCTGGGAACTCACCAGTCGGTGGGGTTTAATGTACCATAGTGAGATTATAAACGCCTCCTGTAATCTGGGAACTCACCAGTGGGTGGGGTTTAATGTACCATAGTGAGATTGTAAACGCCTCCTATAATCTGGGAACTCACCAGTGGGTGGGGATGAACAGACCATAGTGCGATTGTAAACCCCTCCTATAATCTGGGAGCTCCCCAGTGGGTGGGGCTTAATGTACCATAGTGCGATTGTAAACCCCTCCTATAACCTGGAACTCACCAGTGGGTAGGGTTTAATGTACCTTAGTGAGATTATGAACGCCTCCTGTAATCAGGAAGATCAGCAGTGGGTAGGGATGAACAGACCATAGTAGATTGTAAACCCTGTTTATACTGAGGCACTGCATGATATGAACTGAAGATTCCATTTGATAACATTTCTTCCCTGTACAGGGAAGATACCTAATGTGTGGGGGCAGCCGGACCTGGATTATTAACCCTTTGCTTCCTGCCTCCTTTGTTGTCAGGATTTTGCTGCGTATCTGGCTTTCTGCGGGATTGTTCTGCACAATGCTCAGCTATATGAGACCTCACTGCTGGAGAACAGGCGGAACCAGGTAACATGGGGCAGGGGAAAATTGCTAGGGACCAGGCAAAAGCACAGGAGAACAGGACACCAGCTTTCTCCTGGCTGCTCACGGAAACCAAGTGACAGCATAACACAAGAGGAGAGGAGACCCGGGTGATAGTGCAAGGGGAGAGACCAGGGTGATAAAACATGGGGAGAAAGAACCATAACGATACCACAAAAGGAGAGATCAGGGTGATAGCACGCAGGGAGAGGATATCAAGGTGATAACATGAGGGGGAGGAGATCATGCAGTTGCTATTCAAATGGGCTTAGCCAGCTAACTTTTAAAATAGCTGGACAAACCCTGAAATTTGAATTCTGCCCCTCTCAGCAGCAGAATTTTACCTGAATAAGTCATTATCAGCTAAATTTTAGCAAGATTAAGAGAATCAGGGAGCAGGGGGCATTTCAGAGGCATGGATAACATTCCTGATCATCAGCCCTGCTGACTATCTCCCCCCCCCCCACTAGTGAAAAAAGGAGGGAAGAAGAGACGAGAGCAATAACATGTGCAAGAGGAGAGAGGAGATCAGGGTGGTAACAGGAGGGAAGGAAAGATCAAGGTGATAATATGTGAGAGAGGAGAGCACATTTTGGTAACAGGAGGACAGGAGATCAGGGTGATAATGTGAGATCAGGGTGATAACACGAGAGAAGAGGAGATCAGGGTGATAACAGGAGGAGTGAGGAGATCAGGGTGGTAACAGGAGGGGAGAGGAGATCAGTGCAGTAACATATGAGAGAGGAGATCAGGGTGATAACAAAAGGGAAGGTGAGATTAGGGTGATAATATGTGAGAGGGGAGAGCAGGGTGATAACACGAGGACAGGCGATCAGGGTGATAATGTGAGAGAGGAGATCAGGGTGATAACTCGAGGACAGGAGATCAGGGTGATAATGTGAGAGTGGAGATTAGGATGATAACACGAGGACAGGAGATCAGGGTGATAATGTGAGAGAGGAGATCAGGGTGATAACACGAGGACAGGAGATCAGGGTGATAATGTGAGAGAGGAGATCAGGGTGATAACACGAGGAAAGGAGATCAGGGTGATAAAGTGAGAGTGGAGATTAGGATGATAACACGAGGACAGGAGATCAAGGTGATAATGTGAGAGAGGAGATCAGGGTGATAATGTGAGAGGAGATCAGGGTGATAACATGAGGACAGGAGACCAGGGTGATAATGTGAGAGAGGAGATCAGGGTGATAATGTGAGAGAGGAGATCAGGGTGATGTGAGAGAGGAGATCAGGGTGATAATATGAGAGTGGAGATTAGGATGATAACACGAGGACAGGAGATCAAGGTGATAATGTGAGAGAGGAGATCAGGGTGTTAATGTGAGAGGAGATCAGGGTGATAATACGAGGACAGGAGACCAGGGTGATAATGTGAGAGAGGAGATCAGGGTGATAATGTGAGAAAGGAGATCAGGGTGATGTGAGAGAGGAGATCAGGGTGATGTGAGAGAGGAGATCAGGGTGATAATATGAGAGTGGAGATTAGGGTGATAACACGAGGACAATCAAGCAGCAGCCTTTCCTTCCTTTGGGCCTGTGCCCTGATGCAGCTGCGTCCTCCTTGGGGCCTGTGAAGCCAACAAGAAACCTCCTCCGGTTGCATTCTCCTTCCCGACTGCGCAACGGACTCATCTGCTCCTCATTCCCACCCACGCAGTGCGCTTCCTCAGCCTCGCCAGCGTTTTCCCCTGTCAGCCCGGAGACCTGGCAACTCCTTCCGGATTCCAGACTCTCGGGAGAGGTCCCGGGCATGCCGGCGGGTGACTGGGAGGAGAGGCAGAGCCGCGGGGTGCAGGTCCAATGCTCGGGGGAAGAAGAAGGAGTTGCCCGTTAATTGCGGTACTTTCTGTGGTCGTGACCGCCCCTCACCTGATGCTGCAGCTTCCCCATGCCCCACTCTGCTCCCTCAGTTTCAGAGGGGATCCCCCACATGCACGCACAAGGGGTGAGGGGAGGGCATATTTCCTGCTGGTGAGGGGAAGAGAGAAGGATTTTCCTATCTTCGGTTGGAGAGGGGGGAGTGGTTCCTCTTGGGCTGGTGATGAGGAGGGGCTTTCCCCAGTCTCTGGCTGGTGATGGGGAGGATGCGGGAGGTTTGCTGGTTTACCCCGGCTGTTGCTGCTTTGCTCCTTGCCGGCGGTGCTTTCAGCTGGAAGCGTCTCTGTCCCGTGCAGGTGCTCCTGGACCTCGCCAGCCTGATCTTCGAGGAGCAGCAGTCGCTGGAGGTCATCCTGAAGAAGATAGCGGCCACCATCATCTCCTTCATGCAGGTGCAGCGATGCACCATCTTCATCGTGGACGAGGACTGTCCCGTGAGTGCCCCCCGCGTGGCCCCCGCCCGGCTGCCGTGCCTGCTCGGGGGTTGCCATTTCTCTGGCGAATGCTTTAGCGAGGGGGGGGGGACATAATTGCCCCGATATGCTGACGGTTATAGTTATACCTGCGCTATCTGCACATAATCCGCTTCCAAAGGTCTGCAACGCGGATTATTTAGTAAATAAAATGCATTGGCCCGGGAACAAGGAGGAGGTGGAAGATGAGCGAGAGGCACCGCGGCTCCCGGGAGTGCATGCGGTGGGTCAGGGAGGCGGTAGACGCCGGCACCTCGCTGGACATGCTCCCGCTCCCGCTCCCGGTAAGGCCCTCGCCTGGTGCCGCATCGCCCGCTCCGTGGTCACCTGGTGACGGTGCCGGTCCGCGTGCACCCACAGAAATGCAGCTCAGCGGGGCCATTCTTTGCACTCACTCTGGGCATAATTTCATGCTCCCTGCGGGGACTCTGTCCCCGTGGATCTTATTCCTGATTTTCATAGCCAAAGTCTGTGCATCCCTTCCCTTTGAACACGGTGTGCGGGCACCACTTGACCCTGCTTCCTGTGCTGGTGAAATATCAATGACCGACTAAGGGAGACGACCTGAAGGCGCCTCTGGGATTGTACAGGACCCGCGCAGTGCTCACAGGCTGCCGGTTTAGCTGCGTATGTCGCTCTGTGCCTGGGTCAGTGGCTTCCCCCTCTCCACTACCCCCTCCCCCCAAATCATTTATGACAAAGTTTCTGAGGGCTCTGCAGAAGGAAGCGAGCAGGCGGATCCCGGAGCGCACAGATACCTTCCAGGTTGCAATACCGTGGGAGTCGGGGGGGTGTTTGATTTCAGAGCTGGAAGGAGTTGTGAAGCAGAGGGACGTGGGACAGAGGATGGGGTGGGATGAGAAGTCAGCAGTGTTGTAGTGTAAGCGCGGGGCTGCAGTGCTGTGCGTGGCAGGGCAGTGGCTGCTGCTGATCTGTACTGCGAGGGTGGGATTGTGAAGCAGAGGGATGTGGGACAGAGAATGGGGGTGGGATGAGAAATCAGCAGTGTTGTAGTGTAAGCGCGGGGCTGCAGTGCTGTGCGTGGCAGGACAGTGGCTGCCGCCGTTCTGTACTGCAAGGGTGGGATTGTGAAGCAGAGGGATGTGGGACAGAGGATGGGGTGGGATGAGAAGTCAGCAGTGTTGTAGTGTAAGCACGGGGCTGCAGTGCTGTGCGTGGCAGGGCAGTGGCTGCCGCCGTTCTGTACTGCAAGGGTGGGATTGTGAAGCAGAGGGACGTGGGACAGAGGATGGGGGTGGGATGAGAAATCAGCAGTGTTGTAGTGTAAGCACGGGGCTGCAGTGCTGTGCGTGGCAGGGCAGTGGCTGCTGCCGTTCTGTACTGCAAGGGTGGGATTGTGAAGCAGAGGGACGTGGGACAGAGGATGGGGTGGGATGAGAAGTCAGCAGTGTTGCAGTGTAAGCCTGGGGCTGCAGTGCTGTGCATGGCAGGGCAGTGGCTGCCGCCGTTCTGTACTGCGAGGGTGGGATTGTGAAGCAGAGGGACGTGGGACAGAGGATGGGGGTGGGATGAGAAATCAGCAGTGTTGTAGTGTAAGCACGGGGCTGCAGTGCTGTGCGTGGCAGGGCAGTGGCTGCTGCCGTTCTGTACTGCAAGGGTGGGATTGTGAAGCAGAGGGACGTGGGACAGAGGATGGGGTGGGATGAGAAGTCAGCAGTGTTGCAGTGTAAGCCTGGGGCTGCAGTGCTGTGCATGGCAGGGCAGTGGCTGCCGCCGTTCTGTACTGCGAGGGTGGGATTGTGAAGCAGAGGGATGTGGGACAGAGGATGGGGTGGGATGAGAAGTCAGCAGTGTTGTTGTGTAAGCACGGGGCTGCAGTGCTGTGCGTGGCAGGGCAGTGACTGCCGCCGTTCTGTACTGCGAGGGTGGGATTGCTTCTCCCTCTCCTGGGTCTGCAGGGGCGAGGCTAGACTTTCTGCGTGAAGGCCGGTCTGTGGCGCAGAGCTGCGTCGGCCTTCTCTCGGGAGCAGAGCTGGAAGGGGTGGCTCGCTGGCCGTTAACTTAGCTTTCCACAGGCTTTAGCCCCTCTGCCTGCCACGTTTCTTCCCCCGTCGCTGTGCGCTATGGCCGGGCTTGGAAACGTTTCTCGGTGGGGAGGGACCGCACTGGCCCCTCTGCTCCTGCTGCCCCCGGACGAGCGGGCGAGGGAATTTTCCAAAGCCCCACGGGGTCCTGTAGGCCTGTTGGTCTGGAGAAAGTAGTTTGGCTGCCGTGCTAGGCCACGTGAAGGTGGACAAATACAATTTTAAAGTAGATATGGATAAGGTGCTGCCTTTTTTGATTTTATTTGTTAGCAGCCTCTGTGGACTCCGTTTTCAGTCGGCCACTGTGGCTGAAGTTTGCCCGCTCTCTTTAAGCAGATTTCCAGCTGAATAGCCGGTTAAACTTTGGCTGCTCATGCAGCGGGGGGAAGTCACGGGCCTGCCCTGGGAACATCCCTTACAACCACCCCCTTTTCTTTTGCTGAGCTAAATTTGGCCACTTTTGAATTTGAGGAGATTTAGTTTGTTGGAAGACACAGGAGGGGGAAATATGCATCCAGTCTGGGGAGGGGAATTCTGATAAGGAGGCCGGCGCGCTGCTGCATGCCGCGGCGTGGGCGCAGGACGCAGGTGAGAGCCGCAAGCTTTCCTGACGAGGCTCTTGTTTGCCTTTGCAGAATTCCTTCTCCAGTGTCCTGCACATGGCATGCGAGGAAGTGGAAGAGCCGGCAGAGGCTGCCAAAAGGTGAGAGGACCCCGCTGCAGGAAGCAGCCACACTCCCCCAGGCGTGGGTTTAGTCTGTCAGTGGTGCCGGCAGCAGATTCACTCAGCTCCCAGCCGGGGGCCCTGCCGGGGTTCCGGGGCCAGAAGCTCCCAGCCTGCAACTGAAAATGCAATCAGACGTGAACAGGCAGGGCTGTGTCCGGCCTGTGCGAAGGTTCACAGCCAGGGGGCTGACCGGGCACGTGGATCCCTTTCAGAATCGCCTTTACTCTGTATCTGTGCCCATGGTTAAAGTCCGCTTTTGTTTTCGTGCTCACTCCTGGCGGCACTGCTGGCCCTCGAGAAAGGGAGAATATCAGCAGAGCAGAGAAGAAGCGGTGACGAGGGCGGTGAGCCCAGGTTTGGGGGGCAGGCTGCTCGGGGAGGCTGACGCGGTGGCAGAAGAGAGGAGGGGAGTCATAGTTTGGGGCAGGAGGCGCGGGAGGATTGGGCCGCAGTCTGGGCCTTGTCGGTAATGGAGAATTCGTGCAGCGCTGGGGAAAGTGCAGACACGTGTGCACGGCAGGCGGCACGAGAGAGAGAGCGAGAGAGGGTGATTTTCCTCTGGGGTGCGGGGGCTGACGTCACCCACAGACAGAGGGGACTTGGCAGCCACCATTATTTGTCAGTGGTCAGGGAAGTGGGACTACAAGTAATAAATGTTCTGCACTTAAACCTGAATTAGGTGAAGAGGATGATAATGAGATGATGAGAGGTGTGAAATGTGGACTTCGACTTCTCTCCCAGGACTTCTCAGAGAGGCAATTGGTTTAAAAGGAGAACACTGAACTAAATTTCAATGTGGGATACCTTAAACCATTTGGAGAACATCACTTTCAGGCCGATTCAGTGAAGTCCGCGGGAGAGCGGACAAACGCCCGCTCTCCCGGCGCGCGCACCGGCCCCTCGCCTGTGCGTGCTATTCACTATGCAAATTAGGTGGTGCGGTAGAAACAGGGAAAAGGACGCGCTAGGGACACTAGCGCGTCCCTAGCGCCTCCTTTTTGTCAGGAGCGGCGGCTGTCAGCGGGTTTGACAGCTGACGCTCAATTTTGCCGGCGTCGGTTCTCGAGCCCGCTTACAGCCACGGACTCGGAAACCGGACGCCGGCAAAATTGAGCGTCCGGTTTTCGACCCGACAGCCGCCGGCCTGTTTTACATTTTTTTTTTTCTTTTTTTTTTTAACTTTTTTTACTCTTCGGGACCTCCGACTTAATATTGCCATGATATTAGGTCGGAGGGTGCACAGAAAAGCAGTTTTTACTGCTTTTCTGTGCACTTTCCTGGTGCTGGAAGAAATTAGCGCCTACCTTTGGGTAGGCGCTAATTTCTTAAAGTAAAATGTGCGGCTTGGCTACACATTTTACTTTCTGAATCGCGTGGGAATACCTAATAGGGCCCTCAACATGTATTTGCATGTTGCAGGCGCTATTAGGTGCCGTGAGTCGGACGCTCGTTTTCTGCCCCTTACTGAATAAGAGGTAAGGGAAAACGCGCGTCCAAGAGCAGGCTAGCAGTGCGCACTGTACTGTATCGGCCTGTTTATTGGCTGCTGAGAAAGAGGTGAATAATGAGTAATGTGAAAGGAGAACACTTCAGATCTGTAGGTCAGAAAAGTCATTTCATGAAGAATTAGAATTTGTTAGGTTTAGTTGGGTTCGTGTTTTTATTTTAGGTTAGGAAAGAAATAATGCTGAGCCTTAGCTGAGATGTGAACTGTACGGCTACAAAACCTGATACTAATGTACTGCCCTCGGCTCTCCATCTTGTACCCCTTGAGTGCCTATGCAGTCAGTTAAACCTTTTTCCTTTCCCAGCTTTAATACCAGAGAACTCAGTTCTTAAATACTAAATATCATTTATTGGAAAGCTGAACGGTTCAGACTCAATGTGCACGGCAGGGTATCAAGGACAGATGCACAGACAGCAGTGTCCAGTCCAGCTGTTGAGTTTTTGGAAGTCCAGCAGTCAGAGGAGAGACAATAATAGTGAATAGTAGTGGGACAGGAATAGGCAGGTGAAAAAGTGATGCTGTGAGGAGCCTGTAGAGAAGGACTCAGGATGAGCTGTTAGCTTGCCAAGAGCCTTTTGTAACTAAACGGCAAGCTCGTATACGGGCACCTCCGCCTCATCCCAGTTAGCCAAATGGAGTCTATTTTGCAGAATTTTAAAAGGACACCGTGTGACACGGTTCCTCCATAAGAGAAGACCTCCGGTGTGTGTAAGCCAGTAATGCAAGGTTAAACTTTATTACTCAGCCATCTGAAAAAACACAAGCCTTGTTCTGCATTCAAACCAACAGGGGGGCAGGATGTTCAAATAAGAAATCCAATGTTCTTCTTTCTGCAGTGGTAGCTTGGGAATATTACCAGCACGCCAATTCAAAGCCTCACGTTCTATAACAAAAAAGCACAAATCATTAAACGCCTATCAAGGGTCAATACAACGTGCAGTGAAAGATGCTGCAACCCGAGCTGGTTACTCACAGCTCCTCTGCTCTGCCATCCTAGTGCATCTCACTCGGTCTCACAGCGCCCCTTCTCTGCCATCCTCGTGCATCTCACTCGGTCTCACAGCTCCCCTGCTCTGCCATCCTAGTGCATCTCACTCGGTCTCACAGCTCCCCTGCTCTGCCGTCCTAGTGCATCTCACTCAGTCTCACAGCTCCCCTGCTCTGCCGTCCTAGTGCATCTCACTCGGTCTCACAACTCCCCTGCTCTGCCGTCCTAGTGCATCTCACTCAGTCTCACAGCTCCTCTGCTCTGCCATCTTAGTGCATCGCACTCAGTCTCCCAGCTCCTCTGCTCTGCCATCCTAGTGCATCTCACTCGGTCTCCCAGCTCCTCTGCTCTGCCGTCCTAGTGCATCTCACTCGGTCTCACAGCTCCCCTGCTCTGCCGTCCTAGTGCATCTCACTCAGTCTCACAGCTCCTCTGCTCTGCCGTCCTAGTGCATCTCACTCAGTCTCCCAGCTCCTCTGCTCTGCCGTCCTAGTGCATCTCACTCGGTCTCACAGCTCCCCTGCTCTGCCATCCTAGTGCATCTCACTCGGTCTCACAGCTCCCCTCTCTGCCGTCCTAGTGCATCTCACTCGGTCTCCCAGCTCCTCTGCTCTGCCGTCCTAGTGCATCTCACTCGGTCTCACAGCTCCCCTCTCTGCCGTCCTAGTGCATCTCACTCGGTCTCCCAGCTCCTCTGCTCTGCCGTCCTAGTGCATCTCACTCGGTCTCACAGCTCCCCTGCTCTGCCATCCTAGTGCATCTCACTCGGTCTCACAGCTCCCCTCTCTGCCGTCCTAGTGCATCTCACTCGGTCTCCCAGCTCCTCTGCTCTGCCGTCCTAGTGCATCTCACTCGGTCCTCACAGCTCCCCTGCTCTGCCATCCTAGTGCATCTCACTCGGTCTCACAGCTCCCCTGCTCTGCCGTCCTAGTGCATCTCACTCGGTCTCACGGCTCCTCTGCTCTGCAATCCTAGTGCATCTCACTCGGTCTCACGGCTCCCCTGCTCTGCAATCCTAGTGCATCTCACTCGGTCTCACGGCTCCCCTGCTCTGCCGTCCTAGTGCATCTCACTCGGTCTCACGGCTCCCCTGCTCTGCCGTCCTAGTGCATCTCACTCGGTCTCACGGCTCCCCTGCTCTGCCGTCCTAGTGCATCTCACTCGGTCTCACGGCTCCCCTGCTCTGCCGTCCTAGTGCATCTCACTCGGTCTCACGGCTCCCCTGCTCTGCCGTCCTAGTGCATCTCACTCGGTCTCACGGCTCCCCTGCTCTGCCGTCCTAGTGCATCTCACTCGGTCTCACGGCTCCCCTGCTCTGCCGTCCTAGTGCATCTCACTCGGTCTCACGGCTCCCCTGCTCTGCCGTCCTAGTGCATCTCACTCGGTCTCACGGCTCCCCTGCTCTGCCGTCCTAGTGCATCTCACTCGGTCTCACGGCTCCCCTGCTCTGCCGTCCTAGTGCATCTCACTCGGTCTCACGGCTCCCCTGCTCTGCCGTCCTAGTGCATCTCACTCGGTCTCACGGCTCCCCTGCTCTGCCGTCCTAGTGCATCTCACTCGGTCTCACAACTCCCCTGCTCTGCCGTCCTAGTGCATCTCACTCAGTCTCACAGCTCCTCTGCTCTGCCATCTTAGTGCATCGCACTCAGTTTCCCAGCTCCTCTGCTCTGCCATCCTAGTGCATCTCACTCGGTCTCCCAGCTCCTCTGCTCTGCCGTCCTAGTGCATCTCACTCGGTCTCACAACTCCCCTGCTCTGCCGTCCTAGTGCATCTCACTCAGTCTCACAGCTCCTCTGCTCTGCCATCTTAGTGCACCGCACTCAGTCTCCCAGCTCCTCTGCTCTGCCGTCCTAGTGCATCTCACTCGGTCTCCCAGCTCCTCTGCTCTGCCGTCCTAGTGCATCTCACTCAGTCTCACAGCTCCCCTGCTCTGCCGTCCTAGTGCATCTCACTCAGTCTCACAGCTCCTCTGCTCTGCCGTCCTAGTGCATCTCACTCAGTCTCCCAGCTCCTCTGCTCTGCCGTCCTAGTGCATCTCACTCGGTCTCACAGCTCCCCTGCTCTGCCATCCTAGTGCATCTCACTCGGTCTCACAGCTCCCCTCTCTGCCGTCCTAGTGCATCTCACTCGGTCTCCCAGCTCCTCTGCTCTGCCGTCCTAGTGCATCTCACTCGGTCTCACAGCTCCCCTGCTCTGCCATCCTAGTGCATCTCACTCGGTCTCACAGCTCCCCTGCTCTGCCATCCTAGTGCATCTCACTCGGTCTCACAGCTCCCCTGCTCTGCCGTCCTAGTGCATCTCACTCGGTCTCACAGCTCCCCTGCTCTGCCGTCCTAGTGCATCTCACTCGGTCTCACGGCTCCTCTGCTCTGCCGTCCTAGTGCATCTCACTCGGTCTCATGGCTCCCCTGCTCTGCCATCCTAGTGCATCTCACTCGGTCTCACGGCTCCCCTGCTCTGCCGTCCTAGTGCATCTCACTCGGTCTCACGGCTCCCCTGCTCTGCCGTCCTAGTGCATCTCACTCGGTCTCACGGCTCCCCTGCTCTGCCGTCCTAGTGCATCTCACTCGGTCTCACGGCTCCCCTGCTCTGCCGTCCTAGTGCATCTCACTCGGTCTCACGGCTCCCCTGCTCTGCCGTCCTAGTGCATCTCACTCGGTCTCACGGCTCCCCTGCTCTGCCGTCCTAGTGCATCTCACTCGGTCTCACGGCTCCTCTGCTCTGCCGTCCTAGTGCATCTCACTCGGTCTCACGGCTCCCCTGCTCTGCCGTCCTAGTGCATCTCACTCGGTCTCACGGCTCCTCTGCTCTGCCGTCCTAGTGCATCTCACTCGGTCTCCCAGCTCCTCTGCTCTGCCATCCTAGTGCATCTCACTCGGTCTCACAGCTCCCCTGCTCTGCCGTCCTAGTGCATCTCACTCGGTCTCACAGCTCCCCTGCTCTGCCGTCCTAGTGCATCTCACTCGGGTCTCACAGCTCCTCTGCTCTGCCATCTTAGTGCATCGCACTCGGTCTCCCAGCTCCTCTGCTCTGCCATCCTAGTGCATCTCACTCGGTCTCCCAGCTCCTCTGCTCTGCCGTCCTAGTGCATCTCACTCAGTCTCCCAGCTCCTCTGCTCTGCCGTCCTAGTGCATCTCACTCGGTCTCACAGCTCCCCTGCTCTGCCGTCCTAGTGCATCTCACTCGGTCTCACGGCTCCCCTGCTCTGCCGTCCTAGTGCATCTCACTCGGTCTCACGGCTCCTCTGCTCTGCCGTCCTAGTGCATCTCACTCGGTCTCACGGCTCCCCTGCTCTGCCGTCCTAGTGCATCTCACTCGGTCTCACGGCTCCCCTGCTCTGCCGTCCTAGTGCATCTCACTCGGTCTCACGGCTCCCCTGCTCTGCCGTCCTAGTGCATCTCACTCGGTCTCACGGCTCCCCTGCTCTGCCGTCCTAGTGCATCTCACTCGGTCTCACGGCTCCCCTGCTCTGCCGTCCTAGTGCATCTCACTCGGTCTCACGGCTCCTCTGCTCTGCCATCCTAGTGCATCTCACTCGGTCTCACGGCTCCTCTGCTCTGCCATCCTAGTGCATCTCACTCGGTCTCACGGCTCCTCTGCTCTGCCCTCCTAGTGCATCTCACTCGGTCTCACAGCGCCCCTTCTCTGCCATCCTCGTGCATCTCACTCGGTCTCACAGCTCCCCTGCTCTGCCCTCCTAGTGCATCTCACTCGGTCTCACAGCTCCTCTGCTCTGCCCTCCTAGTGCATCTCACTCAGAAGGTCTTCTCTATATAAAATTATTCACAAGGACAACACACAGCACGGATCACGTAGGAAGTGGGGCAAGCGGATGGAATAAGGAAGGCCTCATTTCTTTAGTCACTGGGATGCAGATGTCATTTCTATTCATGCTCCTAAATGAATCATCTTTATTTTATTCACACGACTTGTGACTCTGTTCACTACAACAATCTGGGAGTTATCATTATAAAAACCACATCTTAGAATTATACACAGGTCATGTGCAAAAGACCCTTTCGGCCAAATTTTAAAAGCGTTGTTCGTGCTAAAAGGTCAATAAATGCGAATATATGGTCTTTGCAAGAGTGAGCGGATTTTAAAAGCCGCTAATTGTGCACGTATATGCGCGTGCGCGAGTTACACAAAGGGGGCGGGAAAAGGCAGGGCATGGGGGTTCTGGGACGGGGACAGCAGTTACGTTGGAGGCCACAGCACGCGGCAGCTTGTTAGCTGCATGGCTGCTCCTGATGACGTGTAAGTCTGCAGAAAATCGCTGTTTAGGCCTAACGTGACAGGTTGAAGGGTCCGGGTCAACTGGGGGGAGTGCAGGCTGAAGAAGCAGAGGGGTCTGGATGACCTCGAGATAAGACTGGGCAAGCTGGTGGCCTGCTTGGTAAAACTGGCAGTGTCCTTCACGCAAGCATGAACCCAGCCAGTGAGGAGGAGGAGTACAAAAACCTCCTGACTGAACTTTGCACAAAATCCAAAACTTCACCACTGGGTGAGGAATCACTGCAGTCCTCTCACTGGCTGGAAAGGAATAACCAGGTCTTCTCCCTGCTGCCCTGCGCTTACGGGGGTTGCCTCACCAGCAGGAACAGGATTCAGCCAGGCATAAACCAAATCTTGAACATAAGAACATAAGAAATTGCCATGCTGGGACAGTCCAAGGGTCCATCAAGCCCAGCATCCTGTTTCCAACAGAGGCCAATCCAGGCCATAAGAACCTGGCAAGTACCCAAACACTAAGAAGATCCCATGCTACTGATGCAATTAATAGCAGTGGCTATTCCCTAACGGGCCGATACAGTAAAGCGCGGCCGTGGTTACCCGGTTTTTAACCCGCTTTGGACTCAAGTTTTGGACGCGTAAGGCGAACCCGCGATTCAGTATCGTCTTTTACGCGTCCTTACCGCTTGCCGAAAAGGACGCGTATCCCTTTCCGCCCGCCGCCGGGGGGGGTGGGTTAGGTAGGGGAAGGGAGGGGAAGGTGAGGGGAGGGCGAAAGAAAGTTCCCTCCGAGGCCACTCCGATTTCGGAGCGGCCTCGGAGGGAACGGAGGCAGGCTGCAGGGCTCGGCGCGCGCAAGGCTGCCCAAAATCGGCAGCCTTGCGCGCGCCGATCCTAGATTTTATAAGATACGCGCTGCTATGCGCGTATCTTATAAAATCCAGCGTACTTTTGTTGGCGCCTGCTGCGCGAACAAGGGTACGCATTCGCACTCTTTTTAAAAATCCGCCCCTTAGAGAATAGCCACTGCCATTAGCAATGGTTACATGGAATAGACTTAGTGTTTGGGTACTTGCCAGGTTCTTATGGCCTGGATTGGCCACTGTTGGAAACAGGATGCTGGGCTTGATGGACCCTTGGTCTGACCCAGTATGGCATTTTCTTATGTTCTTAATGATCGGATTAGCTATTCCCTTCGATACAGTAACGTGCGCCCAAATTATCGCCCTGTTAACCAGCTCATTTACCGCGTCTTTAATCTGAATATTTACCGCCTACCCTGTCCCTGGCGTTAGTGTGGTGTTCAGTCAGCTTCGTACCGGACAGCGGCCATGGACAACGTGCATATACTGGCTCTGGCGATATTTTTCATTCGGTTGAGAAGCAGAATGAGAAATGCTCGATTGAGAAATGCTCGAAATGCTTGGCAAGGTCGCGGCTTGGACGTCTGGCCGGGCGCTCAATGCAGCGGGGTCTGTAGGAAAGAACCATCCACTTACCTGGTGGAATGACAGGTACCAGCGCACCCTGGATACTGTACAGGCGCCGTATACCGCTTCATTGACGCGCTTTGGACACCACTTGGATTTGCGTCTAATTTGAATACTGAATCGAGCGGCATGTGAACCAAAATATGCGCGCGGCAAACGAGGGTGCGCCTGGCACTGCCGCACTGTTTCTTACGCATCCTTACTGTATCGGCCCGTATGTAAACTTGATTAATAGCAGTTAATGAACTTCTCCAAGAACTTATCCAATCCTTTTTTGAACCCAGCTACACTAACTGCACTAACCACATCCTCTGGCAACAAATTCCAGAGTTTAATTGTGCGTTGAGTGAAAAAGAATTTTCTCCGATTAGTTTTAAAATGTGCTACTTGCTAACTTCATGGAGTGCCCCCTAGTCTTTCTACTATCCGAAAGAGTAAATAACCGATTCACATCTACTCGTTCTAGACCTCTCATGATTTTAAACACCTCTATCATATCCCCCCTCAGCCGTCTCTTCTCCAAGCTGAACAGCCCTAACCTCTTCAGCCTTTCCTCATAGGGGAGCTGTTCCATCCCCTTTATCATTTTGGTTGCCCTTCTCTGTACCTTCTCCATCACAATTATATCTTTTTGCAGTTTAATAATAATAATAATAATTTTTTAATGACAGCTCTGTTCTTCATTGTTCTTGTACATCATCAGTATGAATGCTGGGTCTGTGACATCTGTGAAACACAGGCCCAGCATCCATGGTCCATAGTGGTGTGGAAGTCTGTGAACCAAGGATTCGGGGTCTGTCACGGTTGGTCCAGGCCTGCATCCTTGGTCCAGAAATTTGCAGGCACGTTGCAATATTAAAAAAAAACAGGCACATTTAAAATTTGAACATATTAAAAACAGTGTGTTCTTCCACTGGCGTTCATCTTCCCAGTGGTTGCGCTGATCTGAGAAGAGAAAAATGTTGAAGTTAGAATCGCACTCCACACATCACCTGGTCAAACCATCCGACCCCCACCATGAGTACCTGTATCTCCGAAGTAGTCCGCAATGACCTTGCTATTTCCATCTGCAGCAGGGGTAAACATTTTGGGCTCCGGCCCCAGATCCAGATTCACATCTTGATGACTGCCATGCTGGAAGGCAATGTTGTGCAGCAGGCAGCAACTGCAGCAATATGCACCGCTTTCTCCAGTGAATGCTTCAGTGCACCTCCAGAGCGGTCGAGGCAGAGGAACCTGCTTTTCAAAACACCAAATGTGCATTCAGTGACCGCTTTGGTTCTTGCATGTGCCTCATTGTACTGGATTTCCGCTGCTGTACATGGTGCAGACAGAGGCATGAGCATCCATGCTTTGCAGCCGTAACCAGCAACTCCTGTTAAAAAAAAAAAAAAAAAAAAAGGGAAAGCAAATGCTATTGTTTAGCAGTATGTACTACTGTTCAGCAAATTTCCAGCTTTTGGTACCTGCCCTAGAGAGCTTACATTTGCAGTGGATTAGAATATGCTTTGGTACCATATACCACAAATGCGCATTATCCTGCCTTTGGTACCTACCCTAGAGAGCTTACATACCCACCTCCCACCAAGCTTGATCCTATAGCGGAATAGCAGGCATTTCTGATGCCACGCACACTAATCTGCTTTGAGTACCCACCTCAGAGAGAGCTTAACATTTCACTTTTTTAGCACGCACTCTGTTTTGACTTGTATTTCAAACTTATTGAGCTACCATCCTTCACCATATTTCCCTTCAATGAAATTTTGGACCAATGCCGACTGTGCGACGATGGAGGAGTCATGGCAGCTGCCAGCAAACTTGAAGATGGCACTGCTGAACTTCATGTGCTGATTGCATACAGCTTGTACATTCAGGGAGTGGAAGTGCTTCCTGCTCCAGGAGTGACGTGGGTGCCATCCATAGCTCCTATTATATTTGGCGTGCATTTCATCTCCTGCCACTCCGTAAGCCGCTGTGGATATCTGATGTGCTGCCTGACCCGTTTCATCATGGCCCGCAGTACCTGGGATGAAATGCTTTGAAAGCGTTTGTGCCAGCCAGCGCAGCCGCTGTATTCTGGAAGGAACCTGTGGCGAGAAAATGCAAAGCACAGAGAAGCTTTACCAGGCCTGGAATGGCACATCCCTGATCTGTTAGAGGATCGGTATCGTCTCCGATCTCTTCCTAGAGAGAGAGAGAACTGCACTAGAGCTCAGTCTATACTTCCGCACCACATCTGTCTCCTCAGGCGGAATATCATCTGTCTGCGCGCCCTTCTGCGAACGGCTGAGCCAAGTCCTGCTCCTCTCAGACCCTCCCTTCAGTCTGCTCCTCTCTCTCGTCCTCATTGTAAGGTTTCTGCCGCTATTATTCTTTGGCTGACCTGCAAAACATATCAAACCATCAAAATAAAGTGTACACAATCCATGTCTGCAACAGAGAAGCAACCCCACACATCCAAGCAATGGCCAGCAATGGAGTAAAATGGCCACCAGAAATGAGCTTTTTCACTTTTACACCTGCCCTGGCCTAGGCGTTAAAAAAACCAGATACTAAAATGTCTCCTTGCTAATGTGGCTCTCTGCATTGCCCTGTCTTAGCTAATAGTTTCACTTACACATGGCATTTGCATGTGCCCATGCTAAGTTTACCGTGGATTTTTAGGACAAGTTTTTTCGGATGTAAAACCTGTTTTACTTACATGACTCAGGTTAGCAGAATAAACCCACGGCACTAATTACATCCGCCTCTGTGAGCCTATACAGCCAGCACTAGTTCTGATTGCCCAAGAATAGAATGTAAAACGTGTGTCACCCATCAAATTCTCCAGAAACACGTACTGCAGGTACTTATTAACCAGCACGGGCTCTGCCGTCCTTGTGTGGGTCTTCTCTGAAATCTGCAGATGGTATCAGTGGCGTAGCCAGAATTGATTTTTTGGGTGGGCACAAGGTTAACATGGGTGAGCTGTGGGCATGCAGGTCTGAGACCTACTAGTTGTTTTTTTTTACTGATAAATAATGCCATATACTGCACCCTAGAATGGCTTTCTAAGTAATTTGCAACAGACATTATGCATCATGCATGAAACTTTAAAATAATTTACTTCAGATATTTCAAGCACTTACCAGCATTACAAATTCCTTATTAATCAGAATTTATTTTATATTTATTGCAGTTTATAAATGCACAAGTATAGAAAACAATCAGATCCAATCATGTAATAAAACAAAAATGAATGTATTCTTTCATGAACCATCTTTGAGGAAAGCCAGAAATCTTCATAAATACAATAAAAATATAATTAATCATCAGAACAGGTGCAGCACAGAGCTAGGGCAATTCACATAACATGAAAAAAAATATTCAAATTCTGGTTTCACCTCAGCAAAAAATAACCCTCCACTGCTATTTTGTGAAGTAACACAAACTCTTGCAAAGAAAGAGGCATCTGGAACCTTGCCATACAGTCACAGCACTGACTCTCAGGATTCAAATAACAGCAACCTTATGAAAAAGCAGCAATGCAAATACTACCCCAGGCCCTAGAACATTAATACATCACCTACGGGAATAACAGAACAAGCTGGACTACTACTACAGAGAAACTACACGCTAGCAGAAATACTGCATTTCTGTCACACACAGGCAAAACTGAGACCGACCCTTACCTAATATAGAAATAAGAGACTATAAATTAGAAACAGAAACATGCAGATAAAGCCAAAATACAAAGCCTGAGAAACTAAAATGTCTGAACAGTGGAATACTTAAGAAAGAGCAAAATACAAAAATATAAGAAATGCACATTCCTAAAGATGACACATTTAAATTGCTAACATCTCAATATATATATATATATATATATATATTTTTTTTTTTTTTTACCTTTGTTGTCTGACCTTTGTATTTTTCTAATCAGTTGGTCCTGGTCTCTTTTTCCCATTTTTTTCCCTTGTCGCTCATTTCCTAATTCCTTTTCAGTGTCTTTCTTCTACTACTGTCTTCTTCCCTTCCACACACACACACATACACGCTTTCTCTCACACTCCCCCTCACACACTTACGCTCTCACTCTCATATGCTCTCCCCTCACCCCCAAGCTCACATTCTCTGCAGACACACATACAAGCTCTCACTTTCTCACCCCTCCCCAGGCTTATATTCTTATGCACACACAGACGCACATCCAGGCACCCATTCTCACCCACACATACACACATTCAGGCACCCATTCTCACACACACACACACACAAACCCAGACTCCCATTCTCACCAACAAACCCAGGATTCCATTCTCACCCACACATACACACATTCAGGATCCTATTCTCACCCACACATACACACATTCAGGATCCTATTCTCACCCACACATACACATATTCAAGCTCCCATTCTCACCCATACATACACACATTTAAGGTCCCATTCTCACCCACACATACACATATTCAAGCTCCCATTCTCACCCATACATACACACATTTAAGGTCCCATTCTCACCCACACATACACACATTCAAGCGCGCATTCTTACCCACATATTCAAGCTTCCATCTCACCCACACACAGAAACCCAGGCTCCCATTCTCACTCATATATACACACATTCAAGCTCCCAATCTCACCCACACACAAACCCAGGCTTCTCTTCTCACCCACACACATGCAAGATTCCATTCTCACTCCCATACACACCCAGGCTCCGATTTTCACCCACACACACCAAGGCTTCCCTTCTCATCCACACATAAACATTCAAGACCACGCACAGCTTCTGCTTCCTCCCCCCAGAGCAGGAAGATCAGTTGGCCTCACCTGCTACAAAGGGCCTCCTGCTATCTTCAGGCTGTACAGCCGACCGATCTTCCTGTTTGGGAGGGGGGCGAGGGGGAGGAAGCGGAAGCTGTGCGCGGCGCATCTGCTCCCCCCTCCAAACAGGAAGATCGGTGGGCCATACAGCCGCAGAACCACTTCCCCATGTGTGCCGTGCAAATGCACGGAATGGCGCGCCAGGCCTGGGTCCTCCTCTTCGCTGTCGCGGGGATGGGATCCCGCAATGGCCTTGCAGTTCTGGTGCCAGTTGGGTGGGCCTGGGTCCAAATTGGGTGGGCAGCTGCCCACCCATGGCTGCGCCACTGGATGGTATTAGGTTGCCAACAACCGGGAAAAGAGCTTGGAACTGGTTGCATCAAGTCTTTACGTCAATTACAAGTTATTGCACCCTTTGGAAAATGTGTAAATCCTGGTCTTTTATTGAGGCCTTTGAATGATGTAGAGCTTTTTAGCTAATTGATGATGTTCTGTCTGATAAATACGATACAATGCCTTGTTGTCTCTTGGGAGAGGCAATTAATAAATACAGTAATAAGTAAATACATTTGGTTATTCTCAGTGAAACATATCCCAGCCTAAATGTAAGAATTATATTTCCCTTGATTTACATAAGAAGAGGCAACAGTAAATGAAAAAGAGGGAACAAATGAGAAACGGGAATGGAGAGGGCTGAAGATTAAATATTTGTGAGAGGACATTGATTTGGCTTGAGAGGTGCTAGAGAGGGCTAGAAGGACTACAACTCCCAAGCTCTTAGAGGCACAGCTTGACCCATGGGTGGGGGAGGAAACAGAGCAGCCAGCTGTGCGCCATAATAGTGAATCAGATTCACCTGAACCGATGGTAATTGAAGAGGAGGGTGGACCTGAATGGTGGAGCTGGCATAAGAAGGCCTGCTCTTCAGAGGACGAGGGAAGTCTCATGGAGGTGGATTCGTTGACAGAGGCGTCCTCGCAGTCAGCCATGGAAAGGGAGTGAGTGACATGGCTGGGGGAAGGGAAGATTTAAAACATTGAGAGAAATGTTCCTTGTTTTTGCTTGTTTTCCAGAGGGGGCTCTTACTAGATTTTGGTTTGGGAAGACCGCTGACTGCAGCACGACGTAGGGGAGTTGGGGAGAGTTGTGCAGTCCCCTAGCAGGGCTATAAAGCCTGAGCATTACTTTTGTGTTCTGAAGAACAGGAGATATTTTGGGACTGGGGGGAGTAGCAAAATAAATTTTCTGGAGCAATACAGACTGTTTATATAACTTGTGTTTCTATGTTATTTTGGGGGAGCTTGGCTAACTTTATTTACTAGCCCAGCTCAGGGAGGGGCCCTAGGTTGAATGATATCTTCCTTATTATTATTTTTAATTTTTATATACCGGAATTCCTGTATGCAATACAAATCAATCCGGTTTACAAGTAACAAAAAGGTTGCCCTGGTCTGGGAGGTTAGACCGGGGTTTTTTACATAGAACATTGAACAATAACAATCAACCAATGAACATTATTACAAGGAACAGTGAAATATCAATAATATTTAACAAATAATAAATAACCTTGTTCGTGTTTTGAATGGTATGTGTGTGTTCCCCTTTTTACAATGGACTTTAGTATCCTTAGCCACTAACTTTGCTGGCTGATGTGCTCTTTGATCTGGTGTAGATGGTAGAACATCTTCTTCTAATACTAGAATGAAATGTTGTCCATCTTCTGGGCTTTGTAGAATTTGTACTGGAGGCCAATTGGAAAGAGGCACCAGAGAGCAAACAGGATCTGCTGTTTCTAGATGCAGACCTTGTGACAGCAATTTCGTTGGTGAGAGTGCTCTGGGAATTGGTGATGGAAGGGAGATCACATCCCCTTCTGCTCCAGTGAAGACCCTGTCCTGACCAACATGGAGTCACATAGAAAGATTTGCAGAACAATGCACCAATGCTTCCAATGGTTTCGTGAGCAGAGTTGTTGATGATCAATATTCCAAGCCTTAATGCATCGAAGACTTATGTGTCGATGGAGCTGGTGACTTTTGCATTGATTGTGCTCTTGACTTATGCTTGGATGGCGCCAATGAAGTCGTCTGTGTCAATGGTGTCAAGAGCATCGATAGCGCTAGTGTTGCTCTGTGCGTCAACAGCACTGATGCACTTGAGCCTCTGTGCGTCTATGTGCCAGTGCTCCAATGGTTCCATGGTGTGGCACCTCCTTTTCTTCAGTGCGTGGCAGAGTGCCACTATTTTAGAGGAGCTGGTGTGCAACTCTATTCCCAGTGAGGCAGATGAGGCTGTGCTTTGGGAAGAGGACTTACGGCGGCTTCTACAAGACTTATGCAGTTCCTCCATTTTCCAGGCTCTGGACCGTTGCATTCACAGGGACATCTGTCCACCAATGTAACAATTCACTTGGTCATAGGCTGAACCCAGGCTGTGGTAGCAGAGCTCATGTCCATCCATAATAAAAAAAATGTCCTACCACACGCACAGTCTTTAAACCCACCTACTGTGGCTTTTTATTTTTTGGAAGACATTCTAACAAAAAAAATTATTTTTTTTTTAAAGGTAGTCCTGAAAAGTGCTGTTTTGGGGCTGCTGAAGCAGTGAGGAAACTTAAAAGATTAAAAAGAGAGAGAGAGAAGTGGTACACATCTGCACTAGCGCTCGGAGGAAAACAGAGTGAGGGGGCTCACGAGGCAATGCCTGAGTGGGAGTTCCCTGCACGTGCTCAGTAGAGTGAAAGCTCTACTGGCTATGAGAAAGAAGTCCGTTTGGTGCTGCCAGGTGATGTCACCCACAAGTTATGGCTTATTCAGCCCTGCTTATTGGTAGGAAAAAAATTGCAGAAACCTTCCAAGTGCCAGTTGCCTGGATCTGGAAACGTTTTACATCATCTCCTCCTGACTTCCGGCAGACTTGTCCATGCAGGAGGGACCTTTAAAACAGTACAAAGAAGTATAAAGTTTGCTGGTGCCTTGTATGCACAGACTTTGTCAGTTTTGAAGGGGAAAATGTTTCCCTTTGAAAAGTGAGTCAGAAAAAAATTATATGCACAGGCCTGTAACTGTGGAGATTTCTTACAGCAAAATCGTGTGTGCGCCCAGACACAAAAGTGCTAGCCCCGCCCAGACTCCGCCCCAGGAAGGTCTCTGCTCTCTGTGTGTAAACCTACAAATGTACTGGCTCTACATGCAAAGGTTAACATGCAGTTTTCCAAGATTCCCATTTCCTTGCATTAAATACTGCTTTATGCACAGAAGTGGCTTTGAAAATTGCACTCAGTTTTAAGTGCACATTGGAGGGGAGGGATTGTGGAGGAACATCTCAGAGAGCCCAGAAGCAGGAGTGGGTGGTTCTGTGCTTCTCCCGGGTTATGCCATGTTGCATACACTTCCTTTAGCCTCGCAGTCACATCCGAGGACAGGACCTGTACCTGCTCCATGGAAAGGTATCAGAACCCTCAGAGGATCCGGTTCAGATCTGCCGAGTGAAGCAGGAGAGGGAATTGAAAGGCTGTTCTGATTGCACAGAGACGGGCGCTGCAATTCCTGCAATCCTCAGCATCTGTCAGGCACTGCCTGATGGGGAAAAGCCAATCAGCTGCGAGCATCCTGCAGGCACTGCCTGATGGGGGGGAAAGCCAATCGGCTGCGAGCATCCTGCAGGCACTGCCTGATGGGGGGGAAAAGCCAATCGGCTGCGAGCATCCTGCAGGCACTGCCTGATGGGGGGGAAAAGCCAATCGGCTGCGAGCATCCTGCAGGCACTGCCTGATGGGGGGGAAAAGCCAATCGGCTGCGAGCATCCTGCAGGCACTGCCTGATGGGGGGGAAAAGCCAATCGGCTGCGAGCATCCTGCAGGCACTGCCTGATGGGGGGGAAAAGCCAATCGGCTGCGAGCATCCTGCAGGCACTGCCTGATGGGGGGGAAAAGCCAATCGGCTGCGAGCATCCTGCAGGCACTGCCTGATGGGGGGGAAAAGCCAATCGGCTGCGAGTCTCTGGGCGCGCTTAGGCACTCCCCATGAACCTGTGCCAGTCAATTTCTGCTCTTTGCAGTCTTCTTTTGGGTCAGCAGAGGTCACGTGGTAATACGTGGTGCAGCCTACGCCTCGTTTCTGCGGTGGACCCTTGGCAGGGATCTGTGTGCACACATGGGGGCACCTGTCCCTCCAGGAATAGAGGAGGTAGTCCAGGGGCTTTGTCAGCCCTGCCCCTTTCCTTGCTCACTGTTATTTCTGCCCCTGTCCTCTCCCCCCTGCACGCAGACAGTGTTACCCGTATTCCCCCTGCACAGGGGCAGTATCACCCATGCCCTGTTCCTCTCCTACTGTAAGATTCATGGACTTGTTCCTGTGGGGAGGTCCCATGGGCCCTCACCGACAGCTGGCGGAGCTGCGCAGGGAAGAGATGGGACAGGAGTTTCACTTTACCACCCGCTTCCCCTTGGGTTGAGCCCCTGGGTTCTGGGGACTGGCAGGTCTTAGGCGAGAGTCTCTATGGAAGTGGCATAAGAGCAGGTCCAAGGCCAGACTAGGGACAGAGGCAGGCAGCAAACAGGAAGGGTCAGCATCCGGGCAAAGGTCAAAGACAGGCAGGAAACAGGAATGGTCAGCATCCAGGCAAAGGTCAAAGACAGGCAGGAAACAGGAATGGTCAGCATCCAGGCAAAGGTCAAAGACAGGCAGCAAACAGGAATGGTCAGCATCCAGGCAAAGGTCAAAGACAGGCAGCAAACAGGAATGGTCAGCATCCAGGCAAAGGTCAAAGACAGGCAGGAAACAGGAATGGTCAGCATCCAGGCAAAGGTCAAAGACAGGCAGGAAACAGGAATGGTCAGCATCCAGGCAAAGGTCAAAGACAGGCAGCAGACAGGAATGGTCAGCATCCAGGCAAAGGTCAAAGACAGGCAGCAAACAGGAATGGTCAGCATCCAGGCAAAGGTCAAAGACAGGCAGCAGACAGGAATGGTCAGTATCCAGGCAAAGGTCAAAGACAGGCAGTGAACAGGAATGGTCAGTATCCAGGCAAAGGTCAAAGACAGGCAGGAAACAGGAATGGTCAGCATCCAGGCAAAGGTCAAAGGCAGGCAGCAAACAGGAATGGTCTGTATCCAGGCAAAGGTCAAAGACAGGCAGCAAACAGGAATGGTCAGCATCCAGGCAAAGGTCAAAGACAGGCAGCAGACAGGAATGGTCAGTATCCAGGCAAAGGTCAAAGACAGGCAGCAGACAGGAATGGTCAGTATCCAGGCAAAGGTCAAAGACAGGCAGTGAACAGGAATGGTCAGTATCCAAGCAAAGGCCAAAGACAGGCAGCGAACAGGAACGGTCAGTATCCAGGCAAAGGTCAGACAGGCAGTGAACAGGAAGGGTCAGCATCCAGGCAAAGGTCAAAGACAGGCAGTGAACAGGAAGGGTCAGTATCCGGGCAAAGGTCAAAGAGAGGCAGCAAACAGGAATGGTCAAAGTCCGGGCGAGGGTCGGATCCAGGCTTAGGAGACAAGGAGATGGACGGACCCAGCAAGGCAGGCAGTGAGGCCAGGGCTGGATATAGGACAGTGCTGGACTGATCCTCTCCCCAGGGCCCAGGCTGTGCAGGCTCTGACTCCTGCTTGTTGTAAGGTTTGGAGCTGTACAACAGCGACATCTTGCAGCAGAAGGCAGGGATGTATTTTACAAACGTGTGACTTAGCTTTGGGACATTTCTGTCCTATTTTCTAAGTTACTGCCTCAGAGCTACATTTGCTGAGAAGCTTTGAGCTGCACAAATTTTTTTTTTGGAGGGGGGGGTGGGATTTTTTTCCAGAGAGAGTTTCAGGAAATTAAACCTTTGAAAATAAGGAGAGTTTGTGTCTGAGCCGTAAACATTGAAGTGGAAGATGTGCCAGTGAGATAAACTTTCAGAGACACACAGATCAGCGCAGAGCTGTGACGCCCGAGCCTCACCGGAGACGGAGCGAGCTGCGGCGTCTGAGTGTCTTCTTCACGGGTACACAAAGGTCCGTGAAGAGAGGAGCTGTAACCGGAAGCTATGCCGAGCATGCTGGGGACCTGAGCTGTGACTACAGCGCAGGAGGAACCGAGCCCACGCAGAGCGCGTTCTTGTGACAGAGGGGGCTCTCCCGCGAGGACCTCCTGAGCAGAGTGCGCAGACTTTCTCCCTTACGTCTGCCCTGGCGCAGCCTCCCAGCTCTCCCGCCCTGCCCGCTGCTCCCTGCTCCAGGTGCAGGTCCCGCCTGGCTCAGAATGAGGACTCGCGCTTACTCACTTGCAGAAGTGTGGGCAATGTTTCTTGGGGTCTCCTGGTCCCTGGCGGGGTCTGGAGATGGCAGAGCAGTGCTAAACGCCCGTACCCTGGGACGAGGCACCCTGGCACGTGCCGTGTCCAAAACAAAGAGCCTGGGTATGCAAGTCTTGTGCAATTAGGAACTTCTGCACTGCGCCGACATCTGGGTCCCTAACAGCGATATCTGTGAAGTTATCGCCGTATTTCCCATGCACCAAGCAGAGAGATGTAATTCCCCAAAACTGAACAGGCTTATGCACCCTCATCACACCCCCACCCCCCCCGTGGGGTAAATATCTGCACAGAGCAGCAGTGAGGAGGGTGGACGCCCATGAAGTATTGTGCTCACGTCTGTAGCAAAAGGGCTGTGTGCTTGGATGGAGGGGGAGGGGTGCACAGAGGGGGTGGAGGAGGAGTATTACCCTCAGCACCCCCCCTCCCATGGGGTAGATATTGGTACAGAGCAGCAGTGAGGAGGGGGGATGCCCATTAGGTATTGTGGTCAGGGGGGGAGAACCAAGATGGCTGCCGCACCGTCAGCACGGGAACTCCCTAGCTCAGAGGTTTTCTTTTTTTCGGTCGCTTTCCTCGTTGAATTTCTTTTCTTACATTTCCTAATGCCGCATTCGGAAAGGAAAGCTAAGATTCGAGAGGGACTCACCTCCAACACCCGATCCCTCCTGGCGACCACCTCGAATTGTGGAGGCATTTCCTGCAGCACAGCAGACGCCGGAGAGCGAGGCCGTCCGACGCCCCGGCCGAGGAGGTGTCACTCAGCCCCGGAGCGCCAGCAACCCCGTCCCCCGCCCTACGAGCCTCTGAACGAAGAGGTTACGGAGCAGCGGGAGCCGGCGCCGCAGCCCCTACCATCTTCCAGGCTTGACGCCTCCCAGAGAAGAGAGGGGGGGGAAACCCCCTCGACCTCGGAGAGCCCGTTGAATCGGGGCTCCGGGGACAGCAATGGGCCCCGGATGGGGCCTCGTGCAGCGGGGGGAGGTAAGGGGCCTGAGTCTCAGGTGCTGTTACCCTCCATGAAAACAACTCTCACAGAAATCTGGAAAGTTCTGACACAAATCAAGCACCGCGACTAGGGATGTAACCAGCACGGCCGTTAAAGGTGACATGGAGGGAACTCCAGTCCTGGAAAATAAAGTTCCAAGTTGTTGCAAAATCCTTAAACAAAATGGAAACTGAAATAAAGGACGTACAAGTAAATCATTTATAAAATCTGAAGGCATCATGACGAAGACGACGGACGAGTTAGAAAACGAGATGAGGAGAAACAACCTTACATTTCTGAATTTCCCCAAAGACGAGGTGGGCGAATCCTAAAGATCTTTTGAAGAGTTACCTGGTCAATATTTTGGACTTTTCACAAACTAATATACCAGAGCTCCTGAAGATATACTTACCTGCCTGGAAAAGAAATTAATCTACAGCAAGATAACATTGCCTTTGACAATCTTTCAGATGTTTTGGAAAAGTCGTATGAAGCCAAACTTGAATTGAGAGCCACCTTGCTTGTGGCTTTTATGTGGGCTAATGACAGAGAGAATATATTGAGAAAGTCCTTCAGGAAACACACACAGCTCTTCTACGCTGCTCAAATAAGAGTTTCCCCGACAGGAGAAAAGAAAAGCATTTCTATCAATGAAAAGTGAGGTGCTTCTTAGAGGCGCCAAATATTATTTCAGATTTCCCTGTGGGTGTATTTTAATACACCAAAATGATAGATATATTATTTCTGCTCCAGACCAGCTACGGGTATACTTAGACTCACCCTCCTAATAATGCTGCAAAGCGGTTGGTTATCACAGTTACCTGCTGTGCACACGATGTCTCTGTCTTATTGTTTATCAGGGATATTCTTTTTTTCCTATGACTCCGCTTGGTAACTAATGGTTCTCCTAACTATTCCTATAATATTTTTTTATGTAAATTTGCTTTTGCAAAAGATGTTATGTTAACTATATTTCAATTTTTTTTCTGTCAAATTTGTTTTAAGTGTATTTGAAATTGAAACTTCAATAAAAATAAAATAAAAACAAATATATTGTGGTCAGCTGTAAGCACCAGGGCTGTCTGCTTGGATGGAGGGGGAGGGGGTGCACAGAGGGGGGGAGGGAGAGGATGGGGGAGGAGAATCACCCTCAGCACCCCCCCTCCCATGGGGTAGATATTGGTACAGAGCAGCAGTGAGGAGGGTGGTCTCATGAAGTATTGTGGTCAGCTGTAAGCACCAGGGCTGTCTGCTTGGATGGAGGGGGAGGGGGTGCACAGAGGGGGGGAGGAGAGGATGGGGGAGGAGGATGACCCTCAGCACCCCCCCTCCCATGGGGTAGATATTGGTACAGAGCAGCAGTGAGGAGGGTGGTCTCATGAAGTATTGTGGTCAGCTCTAAGCACCAGGGCTGTCTGCTTGGATGGAGGGGGAGGGGGAGGGGTACACAGCCAGCTTTGTGCCTGGGCACCCACCTTTCTCTTCTTTTTTCTCCAGTAGGGACTGTGATGTAAACAAACTGAACTACATGTATGCGCAGTACGTGACCAACACCATGGAAGCCCTGAATATCCCAGACGTCTACAAGGACACGCGATTCCCCTGGACAGTGAGTACCTGGCACCCGCTCATATACTGCAGGGAGATATAATAACAGAGAGAGGGGGTGTGATATACTGCAGGGAGATATAACAGAGAGAGGGGGTGTGATATACTGCAGGGAGATATAACAGAGAGAGAGGGGGTGTGATATAATGCAGGGAGATATAACAGAGAGAGAGGGGGTGTGATATAATGCAGGGAGATATAACAGAGAGAGAGGGGGTGTGATATAATGCAGGGAGATATAACAGAGAGAGAGGGGGTGTGATATAATGCAGGGAGATATAACAGAGAGAGGGGGGTGTGATATAATGCAGGGAGATATAACAGAGAGAGGAGATGTGATATAATGCAGGGAGATATAACAGAGAGAGGGGGTGTGATATAATGCAGGGAGATATAACAGAGAGAGGAGATGTGATATAATGTAGGGAGATATAACAGAGAGAGGAGATGTGATATAATGCAGGGAGATATAACAGAGAGAGGGGATGAGATATAATGCAGGGAGATATAACAGAGAGAGGGGGTGTGATATAATGCAGGGAGATATAACAGAGAGAGGGGGTGTGATATAATGCAGGGAGATATAACAGAGAGAGGGGGTGTGATATAATGCAGGGAGATATAACAGAGAGAGGAGATGTGATATAATGCAGGGAGATATAACAGAGAGAGGGGATGAGATATAATGCAGGGAGATATAACAGAGACAGGGGATGTCATAATGCAGGGAGATATAACAGAGAGAGGGGATGTCATATAATACAGGGAGATATAACAGAGAGAGGGGATGGGAGGGGGGATGTCATATAATGCAGGGAGATATAACAGAGAGAGGGGATGGGAGGGGGATGTCATATAATGCAGGGAGATATAACAGAGAGAGGGGATGGGAGGGGATCTCATATAATGCAGGGAGATATAACAGAGAGAGGGGATGGGAGGGGATCTCATATAATGCAGGGAGATATAACAGAGAGAGGGGATGGGAGGGGATCT
>NC_042615.1:2077411-2199795 GCF_901001135.1 Rhinatrema bivittatum
CATGTACCATAGGACTCCCTCCTCAGGATGGGAGCTGGGATAGGGGCTGGATGATCAGTGCCCATGTATGATAGGACTCCCTCCTCAGGATGGGAGCTGGGATAGGGGCTGGATGATCAGTGCCCATGTATCATAGGACTCCCTCCTCAGGATGGGAGCTGGGATAGGGACTGGATGATCAGTGCCCATGTATCATAGGACACCCTCCTCAGGATGGGAGCTGGGATAGGGACTGGATGATCAGTGCCCATGTATCATAGGACTCCCTCCTCAGGATGGGAGCTGGGATAGGGGCTGGATGATCAGTGCCCATGTACCATAGGACTCCCTCCTCAGGATGGGAGCTGTGATGGGGGCTGGGTGATCAGTGCCCATGTATCATAGGACACCCTCCTCAGGATGGGAGCTGGGATAGGGGCTGGATGATCAGTGCCCATGTATCATAGGACTCCCTCCTCAGGATGGGAGCTGGGATAGGGGCTGGATGATCAGTGCCCATGTACCATAGGACTCCCTCCTCAGGATGGGAGCTGGGATAGGGACTGGATGATCAGTGCCCATGTAGCATAGGACACCCTCCTCAGGATGGGAGCTGGGATAGGGACTGGATGATCAGTGCCCATGTACCATAGGACTCCCTCCTCAGGATGGGAGCTGGGATAGGGGCTGGATGATCAGTGCCCATGTACCATAGGACTCCCTCCTCAGGATGGGAGCTGGGATAGGGACTGGATGATCAGTGCCCATGTACCATAGGACTCCCTCCTCAGGATGGGAGCTGGGATAGGGGCTGGATGATCAGTGCCCATGTACCATAGGACTCCCTCCTCAGGATGGGAGCTGGGATAGGGACTGGATGATCAGTGCCCATGTACCATAGGGCTCCCTCCTCAGGATGGGAGCTGGGATAGGGACTGGATGATCAGTGCCCATGTATCATAGGACTCCCTCCTCAGGATGGGAGCTGGGATAGGAGCTGGATGATCAGTGCCCATGTACCATAGGACTCCCTCCTCAGGATGGGAGCTGGGATAGGGACTGGATGATCAGTGCCCATGTATCATAGGACACCCTCCTCAGGATGGGAGCTGGGATAGGGACTGGATGATCAGTGCCCATGTATCATAGGACTCCCTCCTCAGGATGGGAGCTGGGATAGGGACTGGATGATCAGTGCCCATGTATCATAGGACTCCCTCCTCAGGATGGGAGCTGGGATAGGAGCTGGATGATCAGTGCCCATGTATCATAGGACTCCCTCCTCAGGATGGGAGCTGGGATAGGGACTGGATGATCAGTGCCCATGTATCATAGGACACCCTCCTCAGGATGGGAGCTGGGATAGGGACTGGATGATCAGTGCCCATGTATCATAGGACACCCTCCTCAGGATGGGAGCTGGGATAGGGGCTGGATGATCAGTGCCCATGTATCATAGGACACCCTCCTCAGGATGGGAGCTGGGATAGGAGCTGGATGATCAGTGCCCATGTATCATAGGACTCCCTCCTCAGGATGGGAGCTGGGATAGGGGCTGGATGATCAGTGCCCATGTACCATAGGACTCCCTCCTCAGGATGGGAGCTGGGATAGGAGCTGGATGATCAGTGCCCATGTATCATAGGACTCCCTCCTCAGGATGGGAGCTGGGATAGGGACTGGATGATCAGTGCCCATGTAGCATAGGACACCCTCCTCAGGATGGGAGCTGGGATAGGGACTGGATGATCAGTGCCCATGTACCATAGGACACCCTCCTCAGGATGGGAGCTGGGATAGGGACTGGATGATCAGTGCCCATGTAGCATAGGACACCCTCCTCAGGATGGGAGCTGGGATAGGGACTGGATGATCAGTGCCCATGTATCATAGGACACCCTCCTCAGGATGGGAGCTGGGATAGGGACTGGATGATCAGTGCCCATGTATCATAGGACACCCTCCTCAGGATGGGAGCTGGGATAGGGACTGGATGATCAGTGCCCATGTATCATAGGACACCCTCCTCAGGATGGGAGCTGGGATAGGGACTGGATGATCAGTGCCCATGTATCATAGGACTCCCTCCTCAGGATGGGAGCTGGGATAGGGGCTGGATGATCAGTGCCCATGTACCATAGGACTCCCTCCTCAGGATGGGAGCTGTGATGGGGGCTGGGTGATCAGTGCCCATGTATCATAGGACACCCTCCTCAGGATGGGAGCTGGGATAGGGGCTGGATGATCAGTGCCCATGTATCATAGGACTCCCTCCTCAGGATGGGAGCTGGGATAGGGGCTGGATGATCAGTGCCCATGTACCATAGGACTCCCTCCTCAGGATGGGAGCTGGGATAGGGACTGGATGATCAGTGCCCATGTAGCATAGGACACCCTCCTCAGGATGGGAGCTGGGATAGGGACTGGATGATCAGTGCCCATGTACCATAGGACTCCCTCCTCAGGATGGGAGCTGGGATAGGAGCTGGATGATCAGTGCCCATGTACCATAGGACTCCCTCCTCAGGATGGGAGCTGGGATAGGGACTGGATGATCAGTGCCCATGTACCATAGGACTCCCTCCTCAGGATGGGAGCTGGGATAGGAGCTGGATGATCAGTGCCCATGTACCATAGGACTCCCTCCTCAGGATGGGAGCTGGGATAGGGACTGGATGATCAGTGCCCATGTATCATAGGACTCCCTCCTCAGGATGGGAGCTGGGATAGGGACTGGATGATCAGTGCCCATGTACCATAGGACTCCCTCCTCAGGATGGGAGCTGGGATAGGGACTGGATGATCAGTGCCCATGTATCATAGGACTCCCTCCTCAGGATGGGAGCTGGGATAGGAGCTGGATGATCAGTGCCCATGTACCATAGGACTCCCTCCTCAGGATGGGAGCTGGGATAGGGACTGGATGATCAGTGCCCATGTATCATAGGACACCCTCCTCAGGATGGGAGCTGGGATAGGGACTGGATGATCAGTGCCCATGTATCATAGGACTCCCTCCTCAGGATGGGAGCTGGGATAGGGACTGGATGATCAGTGCCCATGTATCATAGGACTCCCTCCTCAGGATGGGAGCTGGGATAGGAGCTGGATGATCAGTGCCCATGTATCATAGGACTCCCTCCTCAGGATGGGAGCTGGGATAGGGACTGGATGATCAGTGCCCATGTATCATAGGACACCCTCCTCAGGATGGGAGCTGGGATAGGGACTGGATGATCAGTGCCCATGTATCATAGGACACCCTCCTCAGGATGGGAGCTGGGATAGGGGCTGGATGATCAGTGCCCATGTATCATAGGACACCCTCCTCAGGATGGGAGCTGGGATAGGGGCTGGATGATCAGTGCCCATGTATCATAGGACTCCCTCCTCAGGATGGGAGCTGGGATAGGGGCTGGATGATCAGTGCCCATGTACCATAGGACTCCCTCCTCAGGATGGGAGCTGGGATAGGAGCTGGATGATCAGTGCCCATGTATCATAGGACTCCCTCCTCAGGATGGGAGCTGGGATAGGGACTGGATGATCAGTGCCCATGTAGCATAGGACACCCTCCTCAGGATGGGAGCTGGGATAGGGACTGGATGATCAGTGCCCATGTACCATAGGACACCCTCCTCAGGATGGGAGCTGGGATAGGGACTGGATGATCAGTGCCCATGTAGCATAGGACACCCTCCTCAGGATGGGAGCTGGGATAGGGACTGGATGATCAGTGCCCATGTATCATAGGACACCCTCCTCAGGATGGGAGCTGGGATAGGGACTGGATGATCAGTGCCCATGTATCATAGGACACCCTCCTCAGGATGGGAGCTGGGATAGGGACTGGATGATCAGTGCCCATGTAGCATAGGACACCCTCCTCAGGATGGGAGCTGGGATAGGGACTGGATGATCAGTGCCCATGTATCATAGGACACCCTCCTCAGGATGGGAGCTGGGATAGGGACTGGATGATCAGTGCCCATGTAGCATAGGACACCCTCCTCAGGATGGGAGCTGGGATAGGGACTGGATGATCAGTGCCCATGTATCATAGGACACCCTCCTCAGGATGGGAGCTGGGATAGGGACTGGATGATCAGTGCCCATGTATCATAGGACTCCCTCCTCAGGATGGGAGCTGTGATGGGGGCTGGATGATCAGTGCCCATGTATCATAGGACACCCTCCTCAGGATGGGAGCTGGGATAGGGACTGGATGATCAGTGCCCATGTATCATAGGACTCCCTCCTCAGGATGGGAGCTGGGATAGGGACTGGATGATCAGTGCCCATGTATCATAGGACTCCCTCCTCAGGATGGGAGCTGGGATAGGGACTGGATGATCAGTGCCCATGTATCATAGGACACCCTCCTCAGGATGGGAGCTGGGATAGGGACTGGATGATCAGTGCCCATGTATCATAGGACTCCCTCCTCAGGATGGGAGCTGGGATAGGGACTGGATGATCAGTGCCCATGTATCATAGGACACCCTCCTCAGGATGGGAGCTGGGATAGGGGCTGGATGATCAGTGCCCATGTATCATAGGACACCCTCCTCAGGATGGGAGCTGGGATAGGGACTGGATGATCAGTGCCCATGTATCATAGGACACCCTCCTCAGGATGGGAGCTGGGATAGGGGCTGGATGATCAGTGCCCATGTACCATAGGACTCCCTCCTCAGGATGGGAGCTGGGATAGGGACTGGATGATCAGTGCCCATGTATCATAGGACTCCCTCCTCAGGATGGGAGCTGGGATAGGGACTGGATGATCAGTGCCCATGTATCATAGGACTCCCTCCTCAGGATGGGAGCTGGGATAGGGACTGGATGATCAGTGCCCATGTATCATAGGACTCCCTCCTCAGGATGGGAGCTGGGATAGGGGCTGGATGATCAGTGCCCATGTATCATAGGACTCCCTCCTCAGGATGGGAGCTGGGATAGGGACTGGATGATCAGTGCCCATGTATCATAGGACTCCCTCCTCAGGATGGGAGCTGGGATAGGGGCTGGATGATCAGTGCCCATGTATCATAGGACACCCTCCTCAGGATGGGAGCTGGGATAGGGACTGGATGATCAGTGCCCATGTATCATAGGACACCCTCCTCAGGATGGGAGCTGGGATAGGGGCTGGATGATCAGTGCCCATGTATCATAGGACTCCCTCCTCAGGATGGGAGCTGGGATAGGGACTGGATGATCAGTGCCCATGTATCATAGGACTCCCTCCTCAGGATGGGAGCTGGGATAGGGACTGGATGATCAGTGCCCATGTATCATAGGACACCCTCCTCAGGATGGGAGTTGGGATAGGGGCTGGATGATCAGTGCCCATGTATCATAGGACTCCCTCCTCAGGATGGGAGCTGGGATAGGGACTGGATGATCAGTGCCCATGTATCATAGGACTCCCTCCTCAGGATGGGAGCTGGGATAGGGACTGGATGATCAGTGCCCATGTATCATAGGACACCCTCCTCAGGATGGGAGTTGGGATAGGGACTGGATGATCAGTGCCCATGTATCATAGGACACCCTCCTCAGGATGGGAGCTGTGATGGGGGCTGGATGATCAGTGCCCATGTATCATAGGACACCCTCCTCAGGATGGGAGTTGGGATAGGGGCTGGATGATCAGTGCCCATGTATCATAGGACACCCTCCTCAGGATGGGAGCTGTGATGGGGGCTGGATGATCAGTGCCCATGTATCGTAGGACTCCCTCCTCAGGATGGGAGCTGTGTTGGGGGCTGGGTGATCAGTGCCTATGCTCTTCAATATGAGAATTCGGATAGGGATAAGATGCTCAGTACCTGTGTGCAGCAGGGCACGCTCCTCAGGTTGAGACCAAGGGTTAGGAGCTGAACCATCAGCTACTTTGAATGGTAGCAGGGAGCAGCCCTCTAACCTCTGCTGGAGAGAGCAACGTGTTCCTGCTGCTGGGCAGAGCACACGTTTCTCATGTGCCCCTGGAAGGAAGCTGCATGGCTGACGTGATAGCATGAGACCTGGAGCTAACGTGAAGCCCTACCCATGACCCTGGGCTCAGGCCTGTAGCCGTACTGCTGATCCAGGACTTTGGGCCTGCGGACTCACTGGTTTGCCAATGTTTTATTACAGAAGGGGATACTGGGGGAGTCTGGGTCATGGGGTAGGTAGAGTCTGCGTCTGACTTGTAAAATAAAGGGGCAGCAATGATTATGGTGGGATGGGTGTCAAGTTTTGTATGTGAAGTGAATGCAAATTGTATTTAAAATGTAACTTTAAAGGTGAAAGCCTGTGTTTGCAAATTACATTTTGAGACAATATTTGTGGAAAAATGATTTCAGTTGCCTTAGAAATGAAGAGGTCCATTTTCGGCCACTATGCGGCTCAGCCAGTTAGCCAGATAACATAATCTGTGTTGCGCGCCCCGTCCGCATCCGTCCCGCGCACGGGCCTGCTCTCCTTTCTGGCGTCTCTGCAGGTCCCGGGTCGGCCTCCCCAGCGGCAGCCGCGAGCACCTGCAGGCCTTGACGTCCTGCGGCGGGGGTCGCCGGGCCACTGCGCATCAGGCCTCACGCCGGGGTTCAGCACCTTCTATGGCATTGGCCACGCCCCTACATGCGCGCGCAGACTGCTCGGCCTGTTGTAGGGCCAGGGGCGGGTCCTAGCTCTGAGGCGCGCCCTGATTGAAGGAACTACTCAAGGAAGTCCCAGCCTGCACTTCCTTGCCTTGGCAATCGAGTGGGCGTTGTGTGCTAGATTGTCACTGGGTACTAAGCCTTGTTCCCGTCTCATCCCAGCCTTGTTCCAGCGTCCTTCCGTTCCTGCATCTGTCCGTCTGTCACCCCAGGTAGTACCCTTGCACTGGCCTGTTCCTCAACCTTCCTGTCTGTTGCCTGCATCCTGACCTCTGCCTGCCTCATGACCTTGTCTGACCTCTGGAACCTGACCTCTGCCTTGCCTGACTGACCCTTGGATTCTGACCTCTGCCTGATTGACTGCGTCTCCTGATTCTGGCTCTGTCCCTTGCCTTGTCATTGCCTACTCTGTTCTGGTCTTCCTTGCTCCATGGGAACCTCAGTCTCGAGCCCGACCACATTCCCTTGCTGGCCATGGGCCACGCCTGTCTTACCACCTCTCCGGGAGACCTTGCGAGGCCCACCTAGGTCCAAGCGACCCGGGTCCCTACGGGCTCCACCGGGGGGGGACCGCAGGCTTCCAGTGGTGAAGCTCATCCTAGCCTCTGTCTCCTATCAGGGAGCCGTTCTCCACTGCTCCAGGACAAGGGTCCACCCCCGAGCGCAACAATCTGGTTAACTAGCAGAGTATATTCAGCAGGGCGGCTGAGCCGCTAAATATCCTTGGCTATCTTAAAGGCTGAATAACTTATGTGACTTACTCTGGGCCGCTTGAAAATGCCTCATGCCTTCACCCAGAACACCCCCTTCTTATCTGGCAGACTTTGAAATACAATCTAAAGTACTAATTGAACGTTTTGCTGCGAGAGGTTATCCCCGTTCATGTATTAGGAAGGCATACCTCCGGGCTAAATACTCTCATCGTGAATATCTGTTCCTTCCGTGGACAATAGATGACTCTGCACGTCAGATTTGTATTCTACCCTATTCCACTGCTGCGTCTAAGATTTGAGAGTCAATTCTAAAATATTGGCATGTTTTGCAAGTACATGAGATTTTTCAATTACCTCCACGCATCACTTTCTCCCGCGCCGCAAATTTGAGAAACTTGTTAGTTAAATCTGACAGCTCTGTGACGTCAGCTTCACCTAATCGTATTTCAGGATCTCATTATCCATGTCACACCTGCTCTGTTTGTCAATCATCTAGGTCCATTCAAGATCATCTGATTTTACCTTCGGGCTACAAAATATTTCTTAAGCATCATACTACTTGTGATTCTTCGATGGTGGTCTACCTGATTCAATGTCCGTGCTCACTGCTTTATATCGGGAAGACTAAGTGTCTCCTGAAGACTAGAATGATAGAACATCGTTCTAATATTAAAAATAATCGAGAGGATGAACCATTTGTATTGCATTGTCAGGAATACAAACATACCTTTGCTGATTTACTTTTCTGTGCTATAGACCATATATTACCGCATTGGCGAGGGGGAGATCGACATCATCTTTTATTGCAGGCTGAACAACGCTGGATATACAGACTCAATACTGTTCATCCGTTTGGGTTAAATAATGAATTGGAATTACTTGCTTTCCTGGGGTGATTACAATTTTCATTGATTTCTCATTGATTAATCTATGATATCTCAACCATACCTGACTTAGGTCACTGACGTCAGATCTCGGGTGAATTTAAAGAGATGTGAACCTCGGTTTCAGTTCCTCCAATCCTCCCTTTGACAAGATGGTCGAGACGTTTGTTCCGGTTTGAATGGTTAGCCTTGCTCTCATCAGATAAGTACTCTTTTGCTATCTGATACGCAAATTAATTATTATATGGTTATTTTAGGTAACTGACTCTTGCTAAAACATTTTTTTGATGTGCCCCTGATGAAGCTGAGTTAGCGAAACACCGGCCTGTGTAGGGCGATAAGAAGGTTTTGTTTGATAAGAGTCTGCTTCATCTTGAATTCCACGGATGAAGGACTGTTTTAATTTAAAAAAAAAAAAAAAAAAAAAAAGTTCTATAAAAATTTTTTTTGCAGTATTAAAGAATTAAAAAATGATGAAGGTGGATGATTGAGTAGACCGGTTAGTGTCTGTCATAAAGACATATAACGTCAGGCTTGCTGACACCTTCTTAGGCTAATATCTATAATATTGCGATTTCCACAATTTGTTGTGATTAGGTAATTGAACTCTCCCATTATTACCGCACTACCAGTTTGGTTCCCTAATTTCTCTTAGCATCTCATTCAGTCTCACCATCTTGACCAGGTGGACGGTAGTATACCCCTATCACTATAATCTTCCCTGACACACAAGGGATTTCTACCCATAAAGATTCAATTGTGCATTTAGTCTCATGCAGGATGTTTATCCTGTTGGACTCTATGCCATCCCGGACATAAAGCGCCACACCTCCTCCCGACTGCTCCTCTCTGTCATTGCGATATAATTTGTACCCCGGTATAGCACTGTCCCATTGGTTATCCTCCTTCCACCATGTCTCTGAGATGCCAATTAAGTCTATGTCATCATTCACTGCTATACATTCTAATTCTCCCATCTTACTTCTTAGACTTCTGGCATTAGCATACAAACATTTCAAAGTGAGTTTTTTGTTTGTATTTACATTCTGCTTTTCAGTTGACAGGAATAAATTGGAATCTTTTAGCTCAGGTGAGTTTTTAATTATAGGCACTTGGACTACTTTTCTTATTATTGGAACCTCACTGTTGGGATCTTCTATCTCTAATGCTTCATTAGTATGAGAATAAGTGGATTTCAAAAACTCTCTGAGGATCTCCCTGGATTCGACCTTTCTGTTTGTTAGGGGAATGGACAGCAGACCCTAATTGTTATAACTTCTAGCCGCAGACGGCTGTGGCTGGCCCCTCCTACCTCCCCTCGCCGCTCTCGGGCTGCCGTCGGCATTGGCACGCGGGCAGGGGGCCCCCCCCAACGCAAATCTCTGGCCTTCTCCGCAGCGCCATCTACTGACTCTGGGCCACGCTCCTGTGATGTTTCCAGCAAGGGGTCGTCCCCCAGCCTTCCCTTCGCGGCATCAGGCCGCACTGCAGTGTTTCCGGGAACGTCCTCGGCCTGCCCTGTTCTTAGGCGCGAGGCCGCGCCTCCTGCAGCCATTTAAAGGGGCCTTGTCCTCTGAATTGGCTTCAACTGTTCCTAATGGGGCTGGCTCAGGGACGTACTTAAAGAGACTTCCTCTTCACACTCATTGACTTGGCAACGAGTCTGCTCCCTTCGGTGAGTCTTCTGGTGCTTCAGGTATCCTGGTTTCTGGATGTTTCTCTGTGTTTGACTTTGGACCGGTAAGCAACTATTCTTTGTGTTTGACCGGACTGGCAAGCGGCGACTCTCTGTGTTTGACCTCGGTCGAATTTCGATAGACCTTCTATCATCAAGGGTCCACCTAAGTCCCAGCAGCCCGGGTCCCGACAGGCTCCTCCCAGGGGGACCACGGGCTTCCAGGGGTGAAGATCCAACTGGTTCCTGGTTCGAGTCAGCCTCGTCACCTGACGGGGGAACCTGAGGAGCCATCTCCTCAGGTAGCGCCAACTCCCCCTCGATCTAAGGGTCCACATTGTCTCAATTTCATAACACAAATGGAGAGGTCAAGTGGTATACTCCACTCCCTTTGCACCTGTTAAGTCTAGGATTTTGGAAGCAAAAAACAAGAATGCTTCTGAATTTGGATATCCATTAATTTTTGGACCTACAGAAATTGAAAGTGAACAGAATCCCTCTTATGCAGAGTAATGCTAACTTTCAACAGTATCTTGGTATGATGGCCATGTTGTAAGCAAGTTTAGGGGTGCAGGGTCCTGTCTGCTGCAGGACACTACCAGTTGCCCTCCCATCTTACTTCACGATTCTAAGTCAGTAAAAAGACAACCTGTTCTCCTCAGAAATAGACTTTTATTTATCAGATTTGGCAGGACATGGCATTTAGAAAATAAAAAACAATTCCTGTCTCTAACATAAGCACCAGTTTGACTACTATGAAATCATCAGTTCTATACCATGGGTGGTAATAAACATGCCATAAACCTTAGCCTGCTTAATATATTAATACTTATGGCTAACTCACTTACCTCTGATCTAGACTTAAGGCGATCTTCTGTGTTTACCTCTGAAGCAGGCTGTGGCTGGAGAGCTGAAGAATGTGGGCAGGCGAGGAGACTTGACTCTGGGACAGGTTCTGGCAGAGCTGCTGGCCATCTGGGGCTTGCTTCTTGGTCCCTTCCCATACTGGCAGAGCTATGGGCTGCTCTTGGCCCTCAGGCAGCTCACCACCGTCTCTCGGCAGGGCACCTCCTCTCTCTGGTCTTCTGGCCACACCTAGTCTTCTCCCTTTTCGATAGCAGGGGGTGCTGGTCTGCTTCAGACTTACCTTTTGCTCCTCCTTTCCAGGTCACTCTCAGGGTTTGCTCTTAGGGTCTGCTCCCTTCTTTTTCTTTGCCCCCCTCTCTCATACTTTTCATCTGATAAATATGCATAAGCTCATGCATAATCACGTGGTGGGTGGAGGGTCTTTGCTACATTGTAGGACTTTCGCCCTCCCCATTTCCTGGGGGGGGGGGGGTCCTGTCACATTGCGGGTCCTTTTTCCCCCTCTCCATTTCTTTGGGGTGAGAACTGCCATGTCTGTATGCCAGGGTCAGTGTTTTTCTCTGTCTTAGACTGCCCCCCTTCTCTTCCAAGGGTGGGGATCTTTCTTGCCTTGGCTGATCCATAACTCCTGCTTAGGGGCTTAGCTGGTATTGTCCTTCTATCTTCTCTTTTTTATTTAAACAGGCAGATCTCGATAAGGTATCCTTCAGTGAAGACTTCTCATCAGGGCAAGGTTTCTTCTTTTTCCACTGAGATAGTGCTGTTTTAAGGTTCATGTGGGCAACAATTCTTTCTTTTGCTGTGACAGTGTTTGTGGCCTGTCAGCATCTGTCTGCATGCTTCTTTGGGTATTATGATTCATACTGGGTGCTTTCAGTGGTAAAACATGAGATATCTCCCTATAATGTCTTTCATTGCTATGTGTAATGGCATGGGGGGGTGTGTGGGTGTGTTCCTATATTTTAGGAGTTTGCCAGCTTGTGAACAAGATTGAGGAGAAGACCAGCAAGATCAAGGCCTTTAACAGAAATGATGAGCAGTTTCTGGAGGCATTTGCCATCTTCTGTGGCTTAGGGATCCAGAACACACAGATGTACGAGGTGGTGGAGAGGGCCATGGCCAAGCAGATGGTGACACTGGAGGTGAGTATCTGAGCCCAACCTATCTACAGCTTTGCTCTAACACTAACCCTAACCCTGAACCTGTCCTTATTGCTGGTCTGATGCTAACATGCTATTTCCTTTCCAGGAAGCCACACAGAGCATGCAAAAATGTGTGGTAAGGCTGTATAACTCCCTTCTCATGTGAGCACCCTGAAAGGTGAACCTACTTACTCCCATGTGACAACTACGACCTTGGTTTCTGAAATATTTAGTAGAACAGGATGGTGAAATTTCAGGTCCCATGGTAATGAGGCTGATAATGGGTCCAAGGGGTTTGTCTGGATCAGAAACTGGTTGTGTGATAGACAACAGAGGATAGCAGGAAATGAAGAAAAATGGAAAATTAGTGGAGTGCCTTGGGGATCAGTTCTGGGGCCGATTTTGTTCCCTAACATTTAGAGTAAAATTGTGGTGGGGTTAGAAGGAAAAATTTGTCTTTTTGCAGATGGCATGAAGATTTGCAACACAGTGCACACCCCTGAGGGAGTAGACAGGATGAGAAGGGATGTAAAAAAAGTCAAGGAGTGGATACGTAAAATAAGAGGGGCAGCAGTGGTTATGGTGGAATGGATGTCAAGGTTTGTTTGTGACATTTATGCAAATTGTTTTTAAAATATATCTTAAAAGATAAAAGTATGTGCATGAGATTGCAGACTCCTGTATCTGGGGTGCAAGAGAGTCAGTTTAAGAGATTGGGGTGCAAGAGATTGCAGACTCCTGTATCTGGGGTGCAAGAGAGTCAGAGCAAGAGATTGGGGTGCAAGAGATTGCAGAGTCCCGTGTCTGGGGTGCAAGAGAGTCAGAGCAAGAGATTGGGGTGCAAGAGATTGCAGAATCCTGTATCTGGGGTGCAAGAGTCGGTGCAAGAGATTGCAGACTCCTGTATCTGGGGTGCAAGAGAGTCGGTGCAAGAGATTGGGGTGCAAGAGATTGCAGACTCCTGTATCTGGGGTGCAAGAGAGTCAGTGCAAGAGATTGGGGTGCAAGAGATTGCAGAATCCTGTATCTGGGGTGCAAGAGAATCAGTGCAAGAGATTGCAGATCCCTGTATTTGGGGTGCAAGAGACTGCAGAATCCTGTATTTGGGGTGCAAGAGATTGCACAGTCCTATATCTGTGTTGCAGAAGTCTGCGGGAGTGGGACATGATGGGGGATGAGATACTTATTTGCCCCAATCTTAGGGTGATCATGTCTGATGGTTTCATAGTAGTCAACCAGTGTGATAAGGCAGTAGCTAGTGTCAGAAGGATCCTGAAATTCATAGGGAGAGACAGAACCAGCAGAAAAAGGGAAGTGCTGATGCCTTTGTACTGATCCTTAATGAGACTTCACCTGGAGAATTGTCAAACAGATTGGAAGCAGTCCAGTAGGGCTAGCAAAACAGCGCAGAGTCTGCCCCAAAAGGATTGAAATCTGTATAATCTACAGGAGGGGAGAGAGGGACATTCAAATACCTCAAAGGTATAAAGTGTGGGTGTGGGGGTGTGTGTGGGGGGGGGGGATAAATATTGTTTGAAAAGTGTACCCTTCTGCCTCAGAGTTTCAGCTCCTGTGCCTCTTTAATACTGCAGGGACCACAGAGCCGCCCTATGCAGCCACACTGGTCTCACAGCCCTAAGGCCAGCCCTGCAAATTCCTGTAACTACAAACAAAAGTTAATGTTTCCCTACCTTCCTAGCCCCAGGGCTTTTCTTTCTCAAGGTTTAGCAATCTTTCCTCTTGTCAGTCCTCTGTATACATTTTATCTTCTTGCCTTCGCCTTCCACCTCTCTGACCAACATTCTCTCTCTCTCTCTCATTTCTCATTTAGCTCTCCCCCACCTCTTTCTGCTGTCCAATGCCCCTTTTTCAATTTTATTTATTGAAGAAGACAAATGAAAAATAAAACCAGCAAACCATGTAAAATACAACTGTCAAGATAGAGAATGCCGTTCCCGCCGTGCGCGGTCTGCCTTCCATGTAGAATGCCGTTCCCGCCGTGCGCGGTCTGCCTTCCATGTAGAATGCCGTTCCCGCCGTGCGCGGTCTGCCTTCCATGTAGAATGCCGTTCCCGCCGTGCGCGGTCTGTCTTCCCGCTTCTCCCCTTCTCACCCGCCTTTCACATTTATCTCACACCTTTCCACCTCTCACCGACCTTTCCTTTCTTTCCCTCGCAAACTCCTGCTGCCCCTCGCTGGCTCTCACACGATTTGCATAGGCGGAGATATTTCTCAGGCCGTCTGAAGTTCCTTCCTTCGGTGCGACTTTTTCTTTGAAGTATCCGTGTAAGGTTGATTTCCAGCAGGAGTCGTCATGTTGATAAGACACTGTAGATGATGGCAGATAAATACCCATTAGCCCAGCCGATCCGCCCAGGTATTCCTGTCTGCACTGCCGAGGACATGTCCCAGCTGCCTAACTTGACTGCTGCTGGGATGACCCTGCTCCAGGTGACAGGGTGAAGTCAGGGTCCCTGGCAACCTCCGTATCAATGCCTCATCTAGCAGATTACATCTCGGTGTCTCCATCTTTGGCCTCCACCCCTCCACAGACAGGTTGGAGAGGCGCAACCATGGTGGCTGCTCACTGGTTGCCAGAGGGCCGCCACAGCAAGAGGTAGCATCTTCCCTGCCCTAGGAGATGGGGATCTGGCCCCCAGATTACCCCCATTACCCCAGAAGATTAAGTTGATTAGAGATGTGCTATATGTTTGTGTATATGCGAGTGTATATGTGTCTGATTCCTGTTTGGAGAGATGGTTTTGCTATATTTTATAGTTAATTAGTGCTCTTGTGTCCTACCCCATCACAGGAGATGTAAAGAGGAGTCTGGGGGAGTGTACAGAAAACTCCCTCAGGCTACCTTAAAGGACCGGGCAACGCAGTCCCGCCCGGTCTTCCTTAAGGTTGAGGCCTGAGGACCTCAGGGCCCAGAAGAGTTAGAGAGGCCCCAGGAAGCAGGGAGAGACTGACCATGTACCAGAACCTGTTAGGGTTAAAGGTGAGCTGCAGTATCGGGCCGATGCTATACCGAACACACACTTGTCCATATTCCCAGATGCAAAATGGGGGTCAGCGCGTCCAAAGCACGCGTTCAGTCACGCTCGTGGGTAACAGCGCTCATCACGTGCAGATGCATGTTGATGAGGCTGCTATTCATTCCCCTTCCATGCAAAAAAAAAAAAAAAATGCGCACCTGAGGAACACATTTTTACTCTCAAAAATGAGCGCCAGTTCTGGAGCTGGCGTTAAGCCTTGAGGAGCCCAAAAAATGTACAGAAAAGCGGAAAATACTGCTTTACTGTACTTCCTCCGACTTAATGTCGTGGAGGAACTAAAACATGAGAAATGTCCCCAATAAAAAAAACAAACAAACCGTGTGCCGGCAGTCAGACGCTCTAAGATCGAGCATGCGCTTACCTGAGTGGCTGACGATTACCTCAGGAGGCCCTGCAGGCGCGAGGCTTCCCTCCTTTTTTCCGCGGCAGCCCATTAGTATTTAGCATTGGGCGCCCCGAAGCGGTGGAAATAAAATAAAAATAAATAAATAGTAAATAAAATGCACCTAAAGAGCAGCCAGAGTCTGCCTCCTGTTTCCTCTGGCTCTTCCCAAGCCGCTGCGCTCGAGTTACCACAAGGAGATTGTATTAGAAGGACTGCTTTCTGCTTCGTTTCTTTTCATTTATACGAGATTTCTAGCTGGAAGAATTTCTTGCATATAATTTGTTATACAAATTGTGGCGCTGATGGTGCCCCTGGTGGCAGGTCCTCAGCGGTGACTTCGGGTTTGGGGCTAATTATCAAGGACGGCTTCCACAAAGTCCTTTATAGCAGATCCCTTCCTGAAGTCTCTCCCCCGAGACAGGAGTAGAGGATAAACCATAAGGCAAGGAGGCTATGGGTCAGCACCACTTGTGAGGGCAGGCCCTCTTACAACCAGGCCCCTGAGACCAAACTTCCCTCATTCTCCACTAGAGTAAGGGTCACCCCCCTGGCAGCCCTTTTACATAACATATTACATCCAGGCAGAAGCTTCTTATGTACTGAAGTTTATTAATTAAACCAAACTCCACAGAAAGGAAAAACACTCAACTTAACAAGCATTACCCACCAAGCTTCTCCCTCTGAGTTTCTAGCATTCGTTCCCCTGCACAACATGTGGGCAAAGTAGGCTTTTCCCCCAGTACATTCTAACCTGGTACTGAAACCTGCCCCACTGCAGGGACCTCTCCTTAGGCCAGCTGCCAGGTCCTCATTACCTCTTTCCCTCCAGCTGCCTTAATTAAGTAAAACAACTCTTCTCCCTGCCACAAGCTCCCCGGGCTGTGCAGTTCTAAAAACCATCTGTAGAGCTGACTCACGGCTCGATACTGTGACGTGCGGTTGAAGATTTCCCGTCCGTAACGCTCTGTGAGCGCACAATTCGGACGCGTAAGGCGATCCAGCGATCCAGTCTCCAGTTTCACGCGTCCTTAGCGCTTCTTAAAAGAGACGCATAACCCTTTCCGCACCCAGCATGTATATGATATGTAAATGAACGAATTAGCTGTATAATGAGGGAATTAGCTATTCCCCTCCGATACTGTGACGCGTGCTCAGATTATCTCCTTTGTAACCCGCTATTTTGCCGCGTCCTTAACCTGTTAGTTTACCGCCTACCCTCTACTTGGTGTTAGTGTGGTGTTTGAAAATTAAAACGGGAATAAAGTGTAAAAATGGGGGTAAAACCAAAGGCAGTAAAGTGTAAAAAACCATGGACGACCTCCATATTAACATTGCAGCGTAAGTTGTTTATATATAGGTATAAATACCTGTCACTTTCCCAATCCCCCAGGCGCCCGTTCATCCAGGCGGCGGCGGGCGGGTGGGCGTGCATTCATCCAGGCGGCGGCGGTGGGAGCCGGCGGGAGGGTGGGCGCGTGTTTATCCGGGAGCCGGCGGGCGGGTGGGCGCGCATTCATCCAGGCGGAGGGAGCCGGCGGCGAAAGCGGCCTCCGGCAGCCCCCGCCGGCAGTGAATGAATGCGCGCCTGTGCGATTTCAGCGCTCAAGGCGACGTCAAGCGTCATGACGTCACACCTTGAGCGCCGAAGTTGCACAGGCGCGCATTCATTCACTGCCGGCGGGGGCTGCCTGAGGCCGCTTTCGCCGCCGGCTCCCGCCGCCGCCTGGATGACCGCGCGCCTGGGGGATTGGGAAAGTGACAGGTATTTATACACATATATATAAACAACTTACGCTGCAATGTTAATATGGAGGTCGTCCATGGTTTTTTACACTTTACTCCCTTTGGTTTTACCCCCATTTTTTACACTTTATTCCCGTTTTAATTTTCGCCCTGCGCCTTGCTTCGGGAGGGGGGGAACCATCCACTTCATTTGAAATGACAGGTACCAGCGCACCCAGGATACTGTATAGGCGCTGTATTAGCGCCTATACAGTAAAATGGGTTGCGCGGGCCTAACCTTCGCCTAAGGCTTCGCAGACGCGGCATGCATTTGCATGCAATTAGAAGAGAGTATCGAGCGATAGGTGAAGAGAACTGTGCGTGCGGGGAACGAGGGTGCGCCCGGCACTGCCGCACTCTTTCTACCGCGGCCTTAGAGTATCGATCTGTTAGCTTTTTACTGGAAAAGGTCTGCCTGGGCACCATCCCCCAGCCTCAGGCTTTAGATCTTACTTGCCTTCTCTCCTCTTCTCGTTGGAGGGCTACTCTATGTCCAGATAGAGTGCCCCTCCCTAGGAAGAAACCGCCCTTGTGTTTCCCTGCCCCCAACCCTTCCTGAGGCTGACTACCAGGGCACCTGGGAAATGTAGTTTCCTTCCTGCTAGGTATCCAGGAAAACACCCAGTTACAGCACAGATACTCCGCTCTGGCTCAACTCATCACAAAATATAGAAAATAAAGTAAATCAAAAGGGAATGTTAAAGTTAGAATATAAGAAATTTCCATACTGGCTCAGACTGAGGGTCCATCAAGCCCAGTATCCTGTGACCAATCCAAATCACAACTACCTGGCAAGTACCAAAAAATTGAGTATATTTCATGCTACTACGTAATGCCAGCAGCAAGCAGAGGTTATTCCCTATTGATTGATAGCATTTATGGACTTCTCCTCTGGGAACTTATCCAAACCTTTTTTAAACCCACTTCCCTAACCACATCCTCCGGCAATGAATTCCAGAGCTTAATTGTACGTTGAGTGAAATAATTTTCTCAAAATTGTTTTAATTGTGCTACTTGCTAACTTCATGGAGTGCCTCATAGTCATTGCATTATCCAAAAGAGTAAATAACCAATTCACATTTACCCATTCAAGTCCTTTCATATCCCCTCTCAGCCATCTCTTCTCCAAGCTGTACAGCCCTAACCTCTTTAGCCTTTCCTTACAGGGGAGCCGTTCCATCCCCTTTATCATTTTGGTTGATCTTCTCTGTACCTTCTCCATCACAACTATATGTTTTTTGAAATGCGACGACCAGATCTGCACACAATATTCAAGGTGCAGTCTAAACACTGAGCAGTACAAAGAACATAAGAAATTGCCATGCTGGGTCAGACCAAGGGTCCATCAAGCCCAGCATCCTGTTTCCAACAGAGGCCAATCCAGACCACAAGAACCTGGCAAGTACCCAAACACTAAGAAGATCCCATGCTACTGATGCATTATGACATTTTCCGTTTTATTCACTATTCCCTTCCTAATAATTCCTAACATTCTGTTTGCTTTTTTGACTGCCGCAGCACACTGAGCCGATGATTTCAATGTGTTATCTACTATGACACCTAGATCTCTCTCTTGGGTTGTAGCACCTAATATGGAACCCAACATCGTGTAATTATAGCAAGGGTTATTTTTCCCTATATGCAACACCTTGCACTTATCCACATTAAATTTCATCTGCCATTTGGATGCCCAATCTTCCAGTCTCACAAGGTCTTCCTGCAATTTATCACAATCTGCTTGTGATTTAACTACTCTGAACAATTTTGTGTCACCTGCAAATTTGATTCTCACTCGTCGTATTCCTTTCCAGATCATTTATAAATATACTAGCCGTTAAGCCCGTAACAACGGACTACATTAACATTGTTTTTTCGGTTCATTTCCTTCCCCCTCATTCTCCCTCCCACCTCCCCTCCCCTCCCCATTCTCCCTCTCACCTCCCCCCTCTAGTCTCCCTCCCTCTCCCCTCAGTCACTCCCTTGTGTTTTTTCCCTGTACTTGCCGTTCATGTGCAGACTCAGCTTTCTGCTGTGCATGCGCCAGCCGTCCCAGCTCCCCCCCCCGACGTCGGAAGGACGGTCGCTCTGCATTATGGGCCTCAAATCAGCACTTCCGTCGGAAGGGAGCCCAGACCATCCGCGCATGCGCAGCCCGTCGGTCCCAGCCGCTCTCTACTGCGCATTTGCGGCACGTCGGTCCGGGCTCCCTTATAGATATGATTGAAAAGCACCAGTCCAAGTACAGATCCCTGAGGCACTCCACTGTTTACCCTTTTCCACTGAGAAAATTGACCATTTAATCATACTCTCTGTTTCCTGTCTTTTAACCAGTTTGTAATCCACGAAAGGACATCGCCTCCTATCCCATGACTTTTTACATTTCCTAGAAGCCTCTTATGAGGAACTTTATCAAACGCCTTCTGAAAATCCAAGTATACTATATCTACTGGTTCACCTTTATCCACATGTTTATTAATCCCTTCAAAAAAATGAAGCAGATTTGTGAGGCAAGACTTCCCTTGGGTAAATCCACGCTGGCTGTGTCCCATTAAACCATGTCTTTCTATATGTTCTGTGATTTTATTCTTTAGAATAGATTACAAATTTTTCCCAGAACTGAAGTCAGGCTCACTTGTCTATAGTTTCCCGGACCACTTCTGGAGCCCTTTTTAAATATCAGAGTTACATTGGCCACCTTCCAGTCTTCATGTACAATGGATGATTTCAATGATAGGTTACAAATTATTTGTAATAGATCTGAAACTTCATTTTTGAGTTCTTTCAGAACCCTGGGTTGTAGACCATCTGGTCTACTGATTTGCTATTCTTCAGTTTGTCAGTCTGGCCTACCACATCTTCCAGATTCACCATGATTTGGTTCAGTTCATTTGAATGATTACCCTTGAAAACCTTCTCCAGAATGGGTGTCCTTGCCAACATCCTCATCAGTAAACAACAAAGCAAAGAAATAATTTAGTCTTTCCATGATGGCCTGATCTTCCCTACGTACTCCTTTAACCCCTCGATAATCTAATGATTCAACTGACTCCCTTGCAGATTTCCTGCTTTGGATATATTTTAAAAAGTTATTATGAGTTTTTGCCTTTATGGCCAACTTCTTTTCAAATTCTCTCTTTGCCTGTCTTATCAATGTCTTACATTTAACTTGCCAATGTTTATGCTTTTTCCTATTTTCTTCAGATGGATCCTTCTTCCAGTTTTTGAAGGAAGATCTTTTGGCTAAAATAGCCTCTTTCACCTCTTTCACCATACCTTTTAACCATAATGGCAATATTTTGGCCTTCCTTCCACTTTTCTTAATGACTGGAATACATCTGTTCTGAAATTTTCTTGTTTGATCTACATCAAGATGCAATGAAAAATACTAAATCCAGAAACCCTTCCCCTCTTCCCTCTAGCCCAATGGCACAAGGTTTCATCCTGGCACTTAATATCCTAGTATTATAAAGCTCCATTAATAAGATATTGGGAGATCCGTTCAGTCACCTCCATTATTCCCCATACCTCTCACCCATTCTGCCACTAAAGGTGAAGAGGGACATTTCCAGTTGGTTGATACAAGCTTTCTGCCCGCAATCAAAAGTTCAGAATCAACCTGAAATGATTTTGACAATGAGACCACCATGTCATGTAGAAGGCCAAAGATACTTCCATAATCCGTCTCTGGTAGCCACGAATAAATGCATAATTTATGATTTCTTTAGGTGCTAAGTTGAGCAAGACCTTGAGGCTCAGTGGTGAGCATCTCTTAGTGACTTTGACCATGATGGGTCTCACTGATCATTTAATGTCCACACTGTTACCTCAAGTAATGCCTATGCTAGGGACACATGACTAACCTGCTGACTAGAACATTTTTATTCATAGGATTAATTCACTTGCCAGTTATTGAAACTTATGCAGTTTGGATGCCATTGATGAGCTATGATGCCATTCACTCCAGAGGTGGCTGCATATATATTCTGAAATGTTAAACGTTAAATGCACTGTGATTCATATTCTCTTTGCTACTATCTGAGTAGTGACTCCAGGTTTCAAGGCCCCAGACTGGACTCGGTGGTTACAGCCCTAACAGCAGCGATACAGAGAAGACTGGGTTAACCAGTACAGAGAGGCTTAGAAGGACAGTCTCCCGGGTCTTGGAGTCTGTACAGATTGTTGCAGGGCTTGGAGGTGGGGCATGGGGAACTTAAACTGAAGCTTTGATGCTAGAACACAGCTTTCTATTGCTTCTTTCCTTCTAGGTGCTCTCGTATCATGCATCTGCAACCGAGGAAGACACGAGGGAGCTGCAGGTAACAGCGGTAAAAGACGTTTTCTTCATCTTTTCAAATAATTTCTAGGAGAGGTGAGCTGCAAAAAGAGGAATTTCCAGGGAAAACAATATTAAAAACAGGAATAGAAGCCCTGCTACCACTTCACCGAACATAGAGATGTCTGCTACAGGGAGTAGGTGTCCTTCTGTCATAGGACATACCATAGAGATGTCTGCTACAGGGAGTAGGTGTCCTTCTGTCATAGGTCATACCATAGAGATGTCTGCTATAGGGAGTAGGTGTCCTTCTGTCATAGGACATACCATAGAGATGTCTGCTATAGGGAGTAGGTGTCCTTCTGTCATAGGACATACCATAGAGATGTCTGCTATAGGGAGTAGGTGTTCTTCTGTCATAGGTCATACCATAGAGATGTCTGCTATAGGGAGTAGGTGTCCTTCTGTCATAGGACATACCATAGAGATGTCTGCTATAGGGAGTAGGTGTCCTTCTGTCATAGGACATACCATAGAGATGTCTGCTATAGGGAGTAGGTGTCCTTCTGTCATAGGACATACCATAGAGATGTCTGCTACAGGGAGTAGGTGTCCTTCTGTCATAGGACATACCATAGAGATGTCTGCTATAGGGAGTAGGTGTCCTTCTGTCATAGGACATACCATAGAGATGTCTGCTACAGGGAGTAGGTGTCCTTCTGTCATAGGGCATACCATAGAGATGTCTGCTACAGGGAGTAGGTGTCCTTCTGTCATAGGACATACCATAGAGATGTCTGCTATAGGGAGTAGGTGTCCTTCTGTCATAGGACATACCATAGAGATGTCTGCTATAGGGAGTAGGTGTCCTTCTGTCATAGGGCATACCATAGAGATGTCTGCTATAGGGAGTAGGTGTTCTTCTGTCATAGGACATACCATAGAGATGTCTGCTATAGGGAGTAGGTGTCCTTCTGTCATAGGACATACCATAGAGATGTCTGCTATAGGGAGTAGGTGTCCTTCTGTCATAGGACATACCATAGAGATGTCTGCTATAGGGGTTGGGTGTTCCTTTTATCACTGCACATAATCTAGAGATGTCTATGATAGGGGTCAGTATCTCTATTATTATTGCACATACTCTAGAGATGTCTGCTATAGAGGTTTGGCACCTACTGTAGAGATGTCAGCTATAGGAGTCAAGAAATGTGAAATTGTCTAGCACAAAAGTGAACCAGGATTGTTGCAAAGCATCTGGGGAAAACCTCATATGGTGCCTTAGATGGGCTACATATACTCCAACCCCACAATAGTGGATGATGGATATGTTTTAATAATTGGTTAGGGGTCAGCATCCCTTCTATCTCTGCACATAATATAGAGATGTCTTCTCTAGGGGTTGATGTTCCTTCTATCACTGCATATACTGTAGAGATGTCTGTCTGCTATAGGGGATCAGGGTCCCTTCTATCACTGCACAGAACATAGAGATGTTGGGTGTACCTTTATCACTGTATATTGTAGAGATGTCTGCTATAGGGGGTCAGTAACCCCTCTATCACTGCATATACTCTAGAGATGTCTTCCATAGGGGTCGGGTGTTTCTTTTATTACTGCACATACTCCAGAGATGTCTTCTATAGGGATTGGGTGTTCCTTTTATTACTGCACATATTGTTGAAATGTCTGCTATAGGGTTTGGGTATTCCTTTTATCACTACAGATACTGTAGAGTTGTCTGCTATAGGCTATGGGTGTTCCTTTTATTACTGCACATACTGTAGAGATGTCTGCTATAGGGGTCAGTATCCCTTCTTTCAATGTACATACTCTAGAGATGTCTGGCGCTATAGGGGTAGCTGCAGATAACACAGAGATGGATGCTATAGGGATCGGGTGTTCCTTTTAACACTGCAGATACTGTAGAGATGTCTGCTATAGGGGTCAGTATCCCTTCTTTCAATGTACATACTCTAGAGATGTCCGGCGCTATAGGGGTAGCTGCAGATAACACAGAGATGGATGCTATAGGGATCGGGTGTTCCTTTTAACACTGCAGATACTGTAGAGATGTCAGCTATAGGGGATCAGTATCCCTATCACTGCAAATCAACCGAGTTGATTTGATTTGTATCAAGAAAGTCTGTATATCAACTTCCAAGAGGTCTTCCCAGCCTGCACCAAGGAGGTCCTTCTAAAGGCAGAGGAATTACTACCGTGCTGCCCCTTGGTCTCGACCAAGCACACAAGTGCTAGGGGCAGATCTCAGCAGCTACAGAGTCCAAGGTCCCAGCCAGCACCCTGCTATAGGGTTTTGACTGGCTGTGAGGCAGCATAAGCCAATGGTCTCGGCCAGTTCTGGAGGACCTGCTGGTTGGAGACTGGCTCCGCGTCTTTGTGGACCTGTGGCCAACCATGACTTCAGATCAATGGGTCCTGTCCATCTGGCACGACTACAGAATGAATCTCATGGCTGTTCTGCCGGATTCTTTCCATGCCCCCTTTTGGGTCCCATCTTGCACCCAGATTTGCCCCTAGCAGAACTCTCTGCCCTTCTAGCGGCCAGGGGGTAGACCCCGTTCCTCAGGAGCAGCAGAGATGGGGGGTTTTACTCCCATTGTTTTTTGATTCCAAAGAAAACAGGAGGTCTCTATCCCATCTTTGATCTGTGAGCCTTGAACAAATTTCTCAAAAGAGAAACGTTCAAGCTGGTATCCTTGGGCACCTTGATTCCCCTCTTGCAAAGAGGAGACTGGCTGTGCTCTCTCGACCTGAAAGACGCTTACACCCACATTGAGATCTTTCCCAGTCACAGGAAGTATCTTCGCTTTGTGGTGGGCCACCAGCATTTTCAGTACCTCATACTCCCGCTTGGCTTTTGCGCCAAGAGTCTTCACAAAGTGCTTGGCCATGGTGGGTGCCTACCTATGTCAGGTAGGGATCCAGGTCTTTCCATACCTGGACAACTTGCTGGTCAACAGCGGCACTCAGACAGGAGCATTGCAGTTGCTATGCGGGCCTATTCAGGTATTGGAATACTTGGGGGTTTTTAATCAATTACCCAAATTCCCATCTCCAACTGTCGCCATGGCTGGATTTCATAGGGGCAAAGGCCTTTTTGCCCTACGACTGTGTGAGGGAACTGCGGTCTCTAGCAGAGGAGGTCCAACAAAGCCAACTGGTGTATGCAGTGCATATGTTGCAGCTTCTGGGCACATGGCTGTGACCGTCCATGTCACCCCTTTCACCCATCTGTATATGCACTGAGCCCAGTGGTCCCCGCGCTCTCAGTGGCAGCAGGCTGCCCAAGACTTTCAGGTCTACATCCGGATTCCCCCTTCTCTCAGGGCTTCCCTGTCTTGGTGGAGATCCCCATCCACTCTGGAGTGGGGTATACCATTTCAGGCTCCTCCGACCCAGATTGTGCTTACTACAGATGCGTCTCACCTGGGGTGGGGAGCCCACATAGAAGCCTCCACACCCAAGGTTTCTGGACTGCTCAAAAATCTTGGTGTCAGATAAACTTCTTGGAGCTGCGAGAGATCCGGTATGCACTTTAGGCCTTCCGAGATCGGCTATCCAACGAAATGGTCCTCATTCGGACAGACAACCAAGTAATCATGTGGTATATCAATAAGCGGGGAGGGGGGGGAGGCACCAGGTCCTTCCTCCTCTGTCAGGAGGCGTTACAGATCTGGACCTGGGTGCTGTCTCAGAGAATGTTGCTCCAGTCTGTGTACTTGGCCGGAGGAAGAGAACACCCTGGCGGACAGACTGAGTTGCATCTTCCAGCGCCATGAGTGGTCTCTGAAGCAGGAGGTGGCAGATTGGATCTTCCATCTCTGGGGAACCCCGGATGTGGATCTATTTGCCTCTCCCTGCAACAGGAAGGTCCCTCAGTACTGTTCCCTGTCCAGGTCAGATGGCAAGCCAGCCACGAACGCCTTTGCCTTTCACTAGGGGATAGGCCTTCTGTACGCGTATCCTCTGGTATCAAAGAACCTCCTGAAGCTTTGCCAGGACCGGGGGACTATGATCCTCATAGCCCCCTATTGACCGAGACAGATTTAGTTCCTGCTCTTGTGGAGTCTCTCCAGACAGGGTCCAATCCATCTTGGGACTGACCCAGACCTCCTTACACAGGATCAGGGCAGGCTGTGCCACCCCAACCTCTGGGCCCTGTCCCTCATGGCCTGGATGTTGAATGGTTGATCTTGCAGCCTCTGGACCTCCCAGAGGAGGCATCTCAAATCCTTGTGGCTTCCAGAAAGCCTTCCATGAGGAAGTTTTATGCATTGAAATGAGGAGGTTTATTGTCTGGTGTGAACAGAAGGGCCTCAACCCTTTCTCCTGCCCAACCCAGGACCTTCTGACTTATCTGCTGCAGCTCTCTGAGGCTGGACAAGACCAACTCAGTTCTAGTGCATCTGAGTACCATAGGTGCTTACCACCGTGGGGTGGATGGTTTGCCCATCTCAGTGCAGCTGATAGTAGGGCAGTTCATGCGTGGGTTGCTTCAACTGCAGCCTCCCCTACGGTGTCTCCAGCGGTGTCCTGGGACCTTAACGTGGTATTGGCTCGACTGATGAAACCACCGTTTGAGCTGCTGAATTCCTCTACTCTCAAGTAGTTGACCTGGAAAATCATATTCTTGGTAGCAATCACGTTGGCGCACAAAGTCCATGAACTCCATGCCTTGGTGACTTATCCATCTTACACAAGGCTTTTCCATGACAGGGTGGGGCTGCACACCCACCCCAAGTTCCTAATGAAGGTGGTAACTGATTTCCATCTTAACCAATCCATTGTCCTGCCCACTTTCTTCCCTAGGCCTAATTCCAACTAAGGGGAAAGGGCACTGCACACACTCGATTGTAAGAGGGCCTTGGCCTTCATCCTGGACCGGATTGGCAGGCTATAGGCGGTCCACCCAGCTATTTGTCCAACAGGCTAGGGGTGGCTGTGGCTAAGCAGACTCTTTCCACCTGACTAGCAGACTGCATCTCCTGCTATGCCCGGGTGGGACTGCAACTAGGGGCCACTGGACAGGGACGGCCGCTAGGACAGCCGTTTCGGCCAGTCTGTCCTCAGGAATCTCTTCCAGCTGTGAACGCTGCCTAAGGCTCCTGGTTTGGGTTCAGACTGTCCCTGCTGTTACTACCACCACCTTGGTTGTTGTGCCCATTGGCACCTGGTTTGGTGCTTGTTGGTCCCATTATTTTTCGGGTCCAGTCTGTAGCGAGGGATTCACCCATGTGAGGACTAACATCCTGCTGTCCTAGGAGAACACCTGTTACAGGTGTCACTGGATTAATTCACCTGCTGCTGTAGCTTTTGCACTGTATGGGAAGGACAGCACTGAATTACTGCACACTCTTGTGTGTTGCATGTAGAGCAGGCGCTCCCAAATATTCTAGGTGTATGGATCTGTTATCTACCTCCAAAAGATTTGGGATCCCCTTAAGCCCACCCTATCACTCCTCCTCTCTCCCTCCAAGCTCATCCCCACCACTCTCCCTCTCCCATCCCACTCTAAGCCCATTGCCATCAGGCTAGCTCTCTCCTCCATGACTTCCTCCTCTACCACCCATCCTAGGCTTTCTCTTTTCCTCCCAGCCCATCTCCACTAGATTCTTCTTCCTTCTCCTCCCTCATCTTATCGCTGCTGTTGCACCAGTGATTTCCTGGCTGCTCTCATCACTGCTGTCCACAGTAGCCGCTGCCACTGCCATCGATCTTCTGCTCTGTGCAAGGGAGGACCTTGTGCAGGGTCTGTGTGTATTGTTTCCTGAAGACGGCCTGTGATGGCCTTACGGACCGGCAGGAGTCCAGGGAACCAGTGCTGCGTGAAGGGACCTTCATTTTTGGGTTTTTATTTATTTATGTATTTTTCCTGGGAATCTATCTGGGTTTATTATGAGAAGTGGAAAACAGGAGAAAATCAGTGGAAAAGCTGTTTTTTGGGGGTCAGTATTTTGGTGGACAGAAGGCGGGACAATAAAAGAATATTAAGCAGATTCTCCTATTAGCCCACTCACCAGCATCTCCGCCCCCCCCCCCCCATGTGCTGACAAGCATGCCCCTCCTCCCCTCCCCCGCCCCCCATTGCGGCAGCGCATTCACCCTTCCTGGGGGTGGCTCCAGGTCTCTCCTTGGTCTGCAGCTCACTGAGGCTCCCGCGCTGTGCACGTCTTTTTCCCGGGGGCCAGGGAGCCTGCCGGGAGGTGCTTCTGCTGGGCATTGGCAGCCCCTAGCGGCAGGGGCTTTGGCTGCTTGGTGGGCGTGGGAGGCAGGATTTGAAACAGCACATCGGCGGGCACTGGAGGGTGGCAGGAGGGGCTCGAAACGCCGCAGGTGCGCAGTGGCGGGAGGCCTTGAGTCGCTGCCTCTGCAGCTCTGGGCTCTTTAATTACCCTAAAATTAGGGTGAAAATAGGTTCAAACCAATTGTCGCTTTTGGAAAAACCCATGAATTTATGGGTGAAGATCGGTTTAAACGGAAAATGAAGGACCCTAGCTGTGCGGTACATGACATGGGCTGATTGTGGCCCAGCCCCTGAGTGTGTGCTCTTCTCTGAGTGTGACCCAGCCCCTGAGTGTGTGCTCTTCTCCGAGTGTGACCCAGCCCCTGAGTGTGTGCTCTTCTCTGAGTGTGACCCAGCCCCTGAGTGTGTGCTCTTCTCTGAGTGTGACCCAGCCCTAAATCTGCTCCTACGACACTAAAAATGTCTCCATTTTTACCTCTGTTCAAATTTCGTCCCTGAACCTCTATTTCTGGGCATCGCATGATTTTGCTGTTAATCGAGATTATGGCGTAGTTCTTAGCGGTGTCTTTAAGTGAAAGGTTGACAGTGGACATCTGAGGGGATTGTGCCTTGGCCAGAATAAGCGGCGCGGGCTTTCCTCTGCGGTGAGATCTGAGCAGGGATTCCTGGTTTGCCCAGCCCAGCAAGTCCATGCCAGCATGGAAACTCGAGTATTAATCTATCTCCAGGCTCCTAGGCAGTGCCCAGTGGTACCTAGAGGGCCTATGGACCACCACTACCCTGTGGGAGTTTCTAAGGATTTTGCTGAGATGTATTGTTAAGAGGAGTACGGGTCAGAGTTGCTTGATCACTGTCTCAAACACGTCGTATCTTTGAGAATCAGATTAAGATCCTGATGCTCTTCTAAAGGAAGAGGAAATTTAGAAGGGTGCTTGTTTTGCTTGTCTCTGCTGTGAAAGCCTTTGAGTCATCCTTTTAGTGATTGTTATTATTGTGAATTGACTGCTGGTAGCTCCAGAAAAATAGAAGTTTATAATTTTCCAACATATTACAGTGAGTGATCCAGATCGCAGGGTTGTGGGTTCGAGGGGTGAGTCTGACACTGAAAGGACTGAGGATTGAAGGTTTTGCTATAGGGGTCACAGAGGGGAAAGAGAGGATTTTGTTACTTTCCCTGTCCAGCATGAGAGGATATAGCCCTCGCTACTATACCCAACCATTTTGTGAATTTTGAACTCTCAGAGGTTGGTGCCAGGATCATAAAAACCCAGCATTTTTTTTATTTTATTTATTTAAGTTTTTTATATACCAACATTCAAGACAATAGTCCCATCATGCTGGTTCACATGAAACAGGAGTGCAAAATAAACTTAAACTTGAACAATAGTGCGGAAATAGCAGTTACATGTAACAAGGAAAATTGAACTTGGAAGCATCAGAGACTCTCTTATTGTATGTGCCCTGAGAAGGGGCTTACATGAGTATTATTTGCTTGCATTGCTGAGGGAAGAGTATTTATTTAAAACACTTTTACTCCGCCTATAGTGGCGATGCCATGCTAAGCGGATTACAGAATACACATACAACATTACTATAAAACAACCAGCAATAACAGTCATTGTGGGCGGATAAGGACGTCTTAGCTTCTCCAGTCATGCTCAGCACGGGGCTTACTCCTCCACCGCTGCCCCCTGTGTCAACGGACACCCTACTGTGGCTCCACCTCTGCCTCCTATTTCCAGCTCTGTGTATTACTCTCACCTAGGCCAGAACACGCCACATTCGCTTAGCATTCTCCTGTCTTGCGTGTCTGTCTGCAGCCATTCAGGACATCGAAAAATCCTGCCCATTTCCCTGATCCGCATCATCCTGAATGAGCCCAATGTGCGTAGGCCATGATATTTCGGCTGCCTTTGCACCCTTTGCGTCCCAGATGTGTGTAGGCCATGATATTTCTGCTGCCTTTGCACCCTTTGCGTCCCAGATGTGTGTAGGCCATGATATTTCTGCTGCCTTTGCACCCTTTGCGTCCCAGATGTGTGTAGGCCATGATATTTCTGCTGCCTTTGCACCCTTTGCGTCCCAGATGTGTGTAGGCTGCGACCTTCCCTGCATGAGCCAGAAGTACATGTGCTGTGAAGAGTCACAGTCCCTGTGCAGGGGCTGCTACTTCCCAGGGAGGTCTCTCTGAGTAATATTCTCCTGAGCTTGGACGGTAACGTGGCCTATTTCTCACCTCTCAATGTTTGCCTCCCTCACAGAGAGCTCCTTCCACTCCCCAAACATTGCATCCTTCACCAAAGTCACTGCTGGTGGACAATCACTCCCCCCCCCCCCCCCAATCTGGATCGGCCGCTGCCTCTCCCTATGTGTGACCGACTCTGTCTCTTTCTTCCCAGGTCAGATATAGACTCGTTTCTCCCCTCCCCTGGCTTCTGTTCTCATCTGGCTCGTAGCACCCCCTCTACCCTTGTCCCTTCCCCTAGCTCCCCGCTCTCTCGTCCTCTGTCTGTGACATTCCTTGAGTTGGTTTCCCTCACATCTCAGCGACCGTGATGAGCCTGGGGAGTCATTTCCATAGCACGCGCTGTATAAAAATAATGATATTGCAGTGAAGGTGGGAGCTGGTGCTGTCAGATTTAGGTTCACCTTTCCAAACCCTTGCTCACGTCAAGCTACACGTTCAGGTACAGTTGGTAGGTCCCTGCCCCATTGGGCTTACAATTTAAGGGCATGATTTACTAGGGCTGTTTTCCCATTCTGTGCCTATGGGGAAACAGCTTTGTTGACCGTGCCCTGAATGGGAGCTGCATCGAGCCGTAGGAATGCTCTAACGTGTGTCAAACAGTGTATATCGCATGATAAACATGATATTTGCAGGGTCCCATCCCTATTGCAAAGACTTTCTTTGCATGTGATTTGCATGCATGAATAATGCAAATGCATACGAAGAAGGTCATTACTAGGCAGTTTGATGCAAACATTTTGTTGTGGCCAACTGAGAAAGTGCTCAGCCGTTATAAAATAACAACACCTGTTCAGCTTTTGATAAATGTAGTGTAGCGCGCCGGGACCCTAACGCAGATCCCAAGGCTCTGATGTTACACTTACTTTTTCATTTTGGAGATCTGGTAAGTCACGTGGCCACATTGGGAAGTTAAGCGGGGGTCAGGGCTAACCCCCATCTCAACTTGGGGCTGACACTCAAGGTGACTCCAATTACCCCAAAATAAAAAAAAATATTAAAAATGAGCTGCACAGAAAAAAAAAAACCCGGTCCCCAACCCACCGAAAAGCCTAAATATTAAAATGAGGATCCCAGCCCCCCCCCTCCCCCAAAGATCTAAATATCAAAATGAGCATTCCAGGCCCCCCCCCAAGATCTAAATATCAAAATGAGCATCCCAGGCCCCCCCCCAAGATCTAAATATCAAAATGAGCATCCCAGGCCCTCCCCCCCCAAGATCTAAATATCAAAATGAGCATCCCAGGCCCTCCCCCACAAAGGTCTAAATATCAAAATGAGCATCCCAGGCCCCCCCCAAAGATCAAAATGAGCATCCCAGGCCCCCCCCCCCAAAGATCAAAATGAGCATCCTAGGCCCTCCCCCCCTCAAAGGTCTAAATATCAAAATGAGCACCAGGCCCCCCCCCAAAGATCTAAATAGCAAAATGAGCATCCCAGGCCCCCCCCCCCAAAGATCTAAATATCAAAATGAGCATCCCAGGCCCCCCCAAAGATCTAAATATCAAAATGAGCATTCCAGGCCCCCCCCAAAGATCTAAATATCAAAATGAGCATCCCAGGCCCCCCCAAAGATCTAAATATCAAAATGAGCATCCCAGGCCACCCCAAAGATCTAAATATCAAAATGAGCATCCCAGGCCCTCCCCCCCAAAGATCTAAATATCAAAATGAGCATCCCAGGCCCCCCCCAAAGATCAAAATGAGCATCCCAGGCCCTCCCCCCCAAAGGTCTAAATATCAAAATGAGCATCCCAGGCCCCCCCCAAAGATCAAAATGAGCATCCCAGGCCCCCCCCCCAAAGATCAAAATGAGCATCCCAGGCCCTCCCCCCCTCAAAGGTCTAAATATCAAAATGAGCATCCCAGGCCCCCCCCCCAAGATCTAAATAGCAAAATGAGCATCCCAGGCCCCCCCAAAGGTCTAAATATCAAAATGAGCATCCCTGCTCCCCCCCAAAGGTCTAAATATCAAAATGAGCATCCCAGGCCCCCCCCCCAAAGATCTAAATAGCAAAATGAGCATCCCAGGCCCCCCCAAAGGTCTAAATATCAAAATGAGCATCCCAGGCCCCTGCCCCCTACCAGGGGCAGGGGCCTGGGAAAAAAAAAAAGCAAAATTCGGATCCCAAGCCCTGGGCCTCCCTTCCCATACTCACCCCACCCCCAAGTCACAAATAGGGTTCCGGGCTCCCCCTTCCCTTTCCCTCCTGAAAGCAGAAAAAAGTTCTGATGCGCAGCCCTTAGCCCAGTTACACGGCTGCGACAAGATCATGTTGGCGCCATTTTGAAGAATTGCACTGACTGGATGGGGTGCTAGGGTGCACCCTGGCCTCGATGTGGGAGCCTCTACTGCAATTAAAGGTTTGGGAGGTGTGGGGGTGACGGCCTGGACCCTAATTTTATTTTTTGCTTTTGCAGGGGGGTATGAGAATGGGGTCTGGGACCCTATTTATATATTTATTTGTTTAATTCTTTTATATACCGACATTCGTTTGCACATGACATCGGTTTATAGTGAAAGAGACAGTTCAACCGAGATTAATGAAAAAAGGGAAAAAGGAAACTTACATGTTAACATTTTAGGAGAAACCACAACTTTTCAGGGGGGAAAGTTAAAGGTACAGTCTGCTAGTAGTACAACAAGAATGCAATTTTTATATATATATATATATATATATACATACATATATATTTATATATATATATATATATACATACACATATATATATATATATATACATATATATGTATATATGTATATATATATATGTATGTATATATGTATATGTATATATATGTATATATATATATATATATATATATATTTATATATGTATGTATATATATATATATATATATATACATACATATATATATATATATAGTGCCTTAACATTGGGAAGATATAGGAGAAAGACTTTGTAAGGGAGTAATCACGGTGAACCTAGAAGATGTGGTAGGCCTGATTGACAAACTGAAGAGTAGTAAATCACCTGGACCGGATGGTATACACCCCAGGGTTCTGAAGGAACTAAAAAATGAAATTTAAGGCCTATTAGTAAAAATTTGTAACCTATCATTAAAATCATTCATTGTACCTGAAGACTGGAGGATAGCAAATGTAACCCCAATATTTAAAAAGGCTCCAGGGGCGATCCGGGAAACTACAGACCGGTTAGCCTGACTTCAGTGCCAGGAAAAATAGTGGAAAGTGTTATAAACATCAAAATCACAGAACATATAGAAAGACATGGTTTAATGGAACAAAGTCAGCATGGCTTTACCCAGGACAAGTCTTGCCTCACAAATCTGCTTCACTTTTTTGAAGGAGTTAATAAACATGTGGATAAAGGTGAACCGGTAGATATAGTATACTTGGATTTTCAGAAGGCGTTTGACAAAGTTCCTCATGAGAGGCTTCTAGAAAAAGTAAAAAGTCATGGGATAGGTGGTGATGTCCTTTCGTGGATTGCAAACTGGCTAAAAGACAGGAAACAGAGAGTAGGATTAAATGGACAATTTTCTCAGTGGAAGGGAGTGGACAGTGGAGTGCCTCAGGGATCTGTATTGGGACCCTTACTTTTCAATATATTTATAAATGATCTGGAAAGAAATACGACGAGTGAGATAATCAAATTTGCAGATGACACAAAATTGTTCAGAGTAGTTAAATCACAAGCAGATTGTGATAAATTGCAGGAAGACTTTGTGAGACTGGAAAATTGGGCATCCAAATGGTAGATGAAATTTAATGTGGATAAGTGCAAGGTGATGCATATAGAGAAAAATAACGCATGCTATAATTACACAATGTTGGGTTCCATATTAGGTGCTACTATCCAAGAAAGAGATCTAGGCGCCATAGTGGATAACACATTGAAATCGTCGGCTCAGTGTGCTGCAGCAGTCAAAAAAGCAAACAGAATGTTGGGAATTATTAGAAAGGGAATGGTGAATAAAACGGAAAATGTCATAATGCCTCTGTATCGCTCCACGGTAAGACCGTACCTTGAATACTGTATACAATTCTGGTCGCCGCATCTCAAAAAAGATATAATTGCGATGGAGAAGGTACAGAGAAGGGCAACCAAAATGATAAGGGGAATGGAACAGCTCCCCTATGAGGAAAGGCTGAAGAGGTTAGGACTTTTCAGCTTGGGGAAGAGAAGACTGAGGGGGGATATGATAGAGGTCTTTAAGATCATGAGAGGTCTAGAACGGGTAGATGTGAATCGGTTATTTACACTTTCGAATAATAGAAGGACTAGGGGGCACTCCATGAAGTTAGCATGGGGCACATTTAAAACTAATCGTAGAAAGTTCTTTTTCACTCAACGCACAATAAAGCTCTGGAATTTGTTGCTAGAGGATGTGGTCAGTGCAGTTGGTGTAGCTGGGTTCAAAAAAGGTTTAGTCCATTAACGGCTATTAATCAAGTTTACTTAGGGAATAGCCACTGCTATTAATTGCATCAGTAGCATGGGTTCTTCTTAGTGTTTGGGTACTTGCCAGGTTCTTGTGGCCTGGTTTTGGCCACTGTTGGAAACAGGATGCTGGGCTTGATGGACCCTTAGTCTGACCCAGCATGGCAAATTTCTTATGTTCTTTCTCACTCAACACCCAATAAAGCTCTGGAATTTGTTGCCAGAGGATGTGGTTAGTGCATTTAGTATAGCTGTGTTTAAAAAAGGATTGGATAAGTTCTTGGAGGAGAAGTCCATTACCTGCTATTAAGTTCACTTACAGGTCGGAGCGCACTGTCAGCCTGCTCTGGACGCATGTTTTCCCTTACCCCTTATTCAGTAAGGGGAGGAAAACATGCGCCCTCAACATGCAAATGCTTGTTGATGGCCCTATTAGGTATGCGCGCGGGATCCAGTAAGTAAAATGTGCAGCCAAGCCGCACATTTTACTCTAAGAAAGGTCGGCGCTAATTTCTTCCAGCGCCAGGAAAGTGCACAGAAAAGCAGTAAAAACTGCTTTTCTGTGCACCCTCCGACTTAATATCATGGCGATATTAAGTCGGAGGTCCCCAAAAGTAAAAAAAAAAAATAAAAAAATTTGAATTCAGCCCGCGGCTGTCGGGCCGAAAACCGGACGCTCAATTTTGCCGGCGTCCGGTTTCCGAGCCCGTGGCTGTCAGCGGGCTCGAGAACCGACGCCGGCAAAATTGAGCGTTGGTTGTCAAACCCGCTGACAGCCGCCGCTCCTGACAAAAAGGAGGCGCTAGGGACGCGCTAGTGTCCCTAGCGCCTCCTTTTCCCCGTTTTTCCCGCATCACCTCATTTAAATACTGAATCGCCTGCACCGGCGAAGGGCTGGTGTGCGCGCCGGGAGAGCGGGCGTTCGTCCGCTCTCCCGCGGTCTTACAGTATCGACCTGTTAGAGAATAGCCACTGCCATTAGCAATGGTTACATGGAATAGACTTAGTTTTTGGGTACTTGCCAGGTTCTTATGGCCTGGATTGGCCACTGTTGGAAACAGGATGCTGGGCTTGATGGACCCTTGGTCTGACCCAGTATGGCATTTTCTTATGTTCTTATGTTCTTATGTTCTTATGTTCTTAACTTATGATGTCTGGGTAGGGGGCTTGATTGTTTGGTGAGGGTGGGAGATTGTTTGGAGAGGGTGACTTGGGGGATTAAGGGATGGGTATGGGAAGAGGGGCCAGGGCTCCGGACCTTAATTTTGTTTGTTTTTTTTTGCTCTTGGGTGAGTGTCGGGGGGCTTGGGATGCTCATTGTGATATTTAGACCTTTCGGGGGGGGGGGCTGGGGCTGTAACTGTCTGAACTCATTTTAAGTTATTTTTTTACTTTCTGGTAGTTGGGGGTCAGCTCTGACCTCTGCTCAGCCTCCCCATTTTCCTGCAGTTTTTCTTTTGGGCCAGTGGTCCTTTAAGGCGATGGCAGTCCCTCTTGTGGTTGGGGCCCCCGTCGTGTTAAAGGGATGCTAGGCACGTTCTTTTGCCCCTTGTTGTTTGGTCATGAGACAAAACAATGCAGCAGAAATCATGGTGACTCCCCACCCCACAATAGTGGGACCCCCTCCCGTGATAAAACTTGACAGCTTAATGAATCCAGGCCTAGGTTTGCACCTGAAGCAGTAGAGGGAAAAGTGACTTGCCCAAGGTCACAAGGAGCATCATTGGAGAAGTATGAATTGGACCCTGACTCCCCCAATTCTCAGCTCATTGTTCTAACCATCGTCAGTGGCTTTAGGGATATAACTCTTCCACTTGTTTGTTATTCCTCCCTTGTGCTTGGCTCCAGACTGCTATTGTGCCATCAGCACAGTCCTTAAGACTCATGGATTTCTCCTTCAGTGACTTCGAGCTTTCGGACCTTGACACTACACTGGCTACAATCCGCATGTTCACGGACCTTGGTCTCCTCCAGAGCTTCCAAATCAAGTATGAGGTATGTGAAAGGAGAGAAGTCGCTCACTGCATAGACATTACGCAGACGTTACATTGCCAAGTCACACCTTCATATATCAGAAGGAGAGCTCCTACCTAAGAGAGTTCCTCCCGGCACATGGGTTACACTGCTGAGCATTCTCACACATATCACAAGGAGAGAGCCACTCACAACACAAGGGTTACATTGCTGAACCACACTCACATATATCACAAGGAGAGCTCCTACCTAAGAGAGTTCCTCCCGGCACATGGGTTACACTGCTGAGCATTCTCACACATATCACAAGGAGAGAGCCACTCACAACACAAGGGTTACATTGCTGAACCGCACTCACATATATCACAAGGAGAGCTCCTACCTAAGAGAGTTCCTCCCGGCACATGGGTTACACTGCTGAGCATTCTCACACATATCACAAGGAGAGAGCCACTCACAACACAAGGGTTACATTGCTGAACCACACTCACATATATCACAAGGAGAGCTACTCCCTAACAGGCCGATACAGTACAGTGCGCTCCGGCGGAGCGCACTGTTAACCCGCGATTGGACACGCATTTTCGACGCGCTAGCTTTACCCCTTATTCAGTAAGGGGTAATAGCGCGTCAAAAACGCACATCCAACCCCCCTGAACTTAATAGCGCCCGTAACATGCAAATGCATGTTGATGGCCCTATTAGGTATTCCCGCGCAATTCAGTAAGTAAAATGTGCAGCCAAGCCGCACATTTTACTTTAAGAAATTAACGCCTACCCAAAGGTAGGCGTTAATTTCTCCGGGCACCGGGAAAGTGCACAGAAAAGCAGTAAAAACTGCTTTTCTGTGCACCCTCCGACTTCATATCACGGCGATATGAAGTCGGAGGTCCCGAAAGTTAAAAAAAGTAAAAAAAATATATATATATATATTTGAATAGGCCCGCGGCTCGTGGATTGAAAACCAGACGCTCAATTTTGCCAGCGTCCGGTTTCCAAACCCGTGGCTGTCAGCGCTCAAGAACCGACGCCGGCAAAATTGAGCGTCTGCTGTCAAACCCGCTGACAGCTGCCACTTCTGTCCAAAAAGAGGCGCTAGGGGCGCGCTAGTGTCCCTAGCGGCTTTTTACCGCCGGCCCTAATTTAAATAAATTAATTTACTGTATCGCGCGCACAGGAGAGTGTCCTGAGTGCGCGCCGGGAGAGCGGGCGCTCGCCCACTCTCCCGCGATTTTTACTGTATCGGCCCGTAAGAGAGCCACTCTCAACACTGCTGAGTAACTCTCACACATCTAACAAGGAGAGCTCTTATCTGAGAGAGCCGCTCACCAAACTTAGATTGCACTTGTTGAGTCACACACGCTTATCACTTATCGCAGACTTGAAAGAATGTCAGTGTCATTGAATCTTTCCTCTGTCATGGTGCCTTCCCTCCTTTATCCCATCTCTCCATATCTCTGAAAGACCCGTGCCGATGGACTAGTTGTTTTCAACATATTACACCAGTGTTGAAAACACTACTCTGGCTTCCAGTAGAATGGTATATAAAGTACAAGATCGCATTGGTATACACAATTTCAAATAATGATTTTGCACAATGGATTGGCACCATTTTATGTTTTTATGTTTCTGGGCATTCTGTGGAAAAAAAAAAACTTCTTGAACGTTCCATCTTATAGAACAGTGCGTTTAGTTGAGTCTCATGAGCATGCATTTTCGGTTGCGGGACCAATATTTTGGAACACCTTGCCAGAACAACTGTGTCTAATTACAGAGTCCATACTTTTTAAGAAGGTATTTAAAACTTTTTTATTTAAAACTGCTTTTGAAAATAATGAAGTATAAAGCAGTTTTAATCCTGTTACAGGTAATGCATGATAATTATTAAATATTTATTGAGCAATTTTAAGGTTTTTATGAATTTTTATTTTATTTTCATCTGCTTTATTGATTTTATGCTTGTAAGTATGTTTACTTATTGATTTATGTTTTGTTATTGTTTTAGAGTTTCCTTTTATAAATTATGTATGCTTTTATTCTCATCTGTCTTGATCATATGAATTGTACAAATCAAGCAAATAAATATTTATTTATGTATTTATTTAAAAATGTTTTCTATACCGGTATTTGGATACCACCATCATATCTGTTTACAATGTAAAAAAAGTTTAAATAACTACTAAACAATGCAAGAATATAAAATAAAATATAAATCCGTGGATTCATTCATACATTATTAAAATACAATTTCATTTTAAACTCCATTCATACACGCATAACCAATCAAAACATTGCTCTTCCAATGCTGTCTGCTAGAATATTTCTGTTGCTATCGTGGTACTGTGCTTTTCTAGTCTCAAAAGCCTGCTGAAATAACCAGGTTTTAATTTTCTTCTTAAATTGTGCTGCATTTGCTTCCAATCTCAACTCTGCAGGTAAACTATTCCAAATCATTGGGCCAGCTAGAGATAACGCTCTTTACCTTACTGATGTCAGCTTTGCAGATACCAAAGATTGAGTTGATAGCAGGCCCTTATTGGCCGACCTTAAATTTCTCTGTGGTACATGTAGCCTTATTGCTGCATTCAGCCATTCTACCTTCCTCTATCATGGTGCCTTCCCTCCTTAAACCTGATGTTTAGTGTCTCCAAAGGTCTCCTACTGATGGATTTATTCTCTGTCAGGGTGCCTTCCCTCCTTAATCCCCTCTCTTCATTTCTCTCAAGGTATTGTGCTGATGGATTTGTAAACTAACGTGACAAAAAAAAACAACACACTATCAAGCACAGATAGATAAGAAAGCAACCAAGTTTTATTAGAGTTTTTCTGACAAACAGAATATAAAGTTGTGTTTTTAAACATTTTCCTGTGTAATTATTCCAGTACAAGCAAGTAAATCTAGTAATGAACACAGCAGAAGCAGCACTTCCCCCCTTTCACTGAACAAAAGCCACACATTATAAACATTATTCTGTGAGTTTAATAAATTGTATTTACAAATATAAAAATTATATCCTTCCTCAATTATTTGTTGGAAGGGGCTCTTTATCGTTAGTCTCTCCAGTTGTTGCCATTAATTTTCCCTTCTTCCCTAGACAACATTTGAAAATATGCCATTCCAAGCTTTAGGTGAATATATGCAGGGAATATAATTCTGAAGCCTAATCTCAAAATCTTGGATTCCTATTGCCCCAAATTAATCTCCAGGCTAATTAGCTATAATTGTAACATATGAATGGGCGAACCCTTAGTAAAATTTCCCCCCTCCCCCACCACCACCACCTCTCAGGCTCCCAGTTGGTATACAACTTAACCCTTAGTGGACTCCTTCACCTCCCAGGCTCTGTAACCAAGTATAAAAAATTATAGGCTTTCCAATAACTCCACCAGCTCCGGGCTATCACTTAAAATAGGAATTTGCCCAAAATTTATTAACAAAGCTTACTACCTAAAGTTGCTACCCTGTAAGGCTGATTAGTTATCTAATCCCCCATCTAAGATTTATATCACCTGAAGTTTAGCTTCAAAAGTCTGGCCAAATTGAAGTCTTTAGCAGGGCATGCCTCTATACTGCAAGACCCTTTGCAATGTCTTATACTCACAGTACTTCCTGTTGGTTGCAATCTTCTTGGTTTAAACTTCTCTGCTGCTGGTATTGCATGCAATCATAATAGGCAGCTTGTCATCATTGGTCATCATTGGTATCTGGTTCATAAGTGACTAATGTCTTGTGCTAGGCTTCTCTCATTTGTTAGGCAGTTCATATACATCTGATTAATTGGCCATCTGGATATCTCATTAAGTATGACTGAGCTTTATGACAATCAGAGAGACACTCTGCAATGTCAGCAGGTCATTATCAATTGGCTATTGATCATTTCTGATCTGATTGGATGACAAAGCTGTCAATGTCAGACTTTAATTGGTAATTATGGCCTGTTAGAAAAAAAAAAAAGTCCACAGTTTTAAAGCTACAGTTACTTGTTTGGACGTCTTCCCATGCTATGCTGAATTCTAGGGCCCAAAAAACAAGAAGGAAGTCCGTAACAAAGCCGTGAAGGATTTAAACAAAGAGATGCCGAAGGTCCTCAAAAAAGGTTTATTGATAAAACAATTGTCCAGTGAATGCCCGACTCTAGGCCTGAGTTTCGCCCATTTAAATATCAAACATCCCTTTGCTGAATTCTAGTGCAGGTCTCAGGTTCTTGTTTGTCTCATGCTGGCAAGTCACAACCTGCTATAATATATTTTCCTTATAGGTACCCAGATCAGTCCAGACACCTGGGTTTTGCCTCCCTGCCAGCAGATGGAGGTAGAGAAAGTTTAACTGACACTGTATTTCAATATCTCCAGCAGATGGTAGATGGAGTGTGTATATATATATATATATATATATATATATATATATATATATATATAAAAATAAAAGAATAAGATAAAGAGAAGATAGATCTACAATTCCTCCCAGGAGGTTGTTAGGTCCTGGTGAGGCTATCCCCCCCAGTTTGAGGCAGACAAGCAGGGGATTGGTGACCCTTGATGGTAGCTTGCATCAATATTTTGTGAGGGTGCATATCTAGTGGTTCAGATCACTTATCCCCCATGAGGCAATGTTGGTTCTGCTGGCAGCTCTGCATTTTGGGTCCCGTCAGAGCAGGGAAGTATTGAATTTCTGTTCCTCTTTATTCTGGAGCTAGTTATAGCAGCGGATGACGTTTTAAAGCTTGTTAAAGCCAATTAATCAGATACCTATGACCTGCAGTGGAATCGTTGTGCTGGTCAGTCGGAGCCTTGATCACTGCTTCAGAACTGGTTACCTGGGGGTTTCCTGAGTTTCAGGTAAATGGGATGGTGATAGCATGCTGCGGGGCCAGTGGTCAAAGCAGGAGGCCTCATTGTCTATCAATCGGTTAGCGACAAATGCAGTGCATTTTGTGTTGCTTGCCTGTCTGCCATGGTTACGTGACCATCCAGTACGGATCCTATGAGATAATGAAACGACAGTGACCTACATCAACTGCCAAAATGAAACTAAGAATCAGGTAGTGGTTCGAGAGGCCCGGGAGTTGATTCTCTGGGCAGAGCAGCACTTAGAGTGGCTGGTGGTGTCTCACATCACTGGGGTGGACAACATTCAGGTGCATTTTCTCAGTCAGAGAAAGTTAGACCCCGGAGAATGGAAGTTGTTGGAGGCAGCGATCTGTCTGAGGTATCCTAATATGGACTTAATGGCAACCAAAGAGAACACCAAGGTGTCACGGTTTTATGGCTACCAAAGAGAACACAGTACAGAAGGAATCAATGCTCTAGTTCTGCTGTGGACGCAAGGAATTTTTCTTTGTCTTACATCCGTGGCCTCTGTAAAAGGGGCAGAAGTTAATTGCCTGTCTTTATGAAATGAATTCAGTCTTTAAGTTTAGAAAGGAAACATATAATAGAAACAAAATATACATCTTGCGAAGGGTTTCTTAGAGTTATACTTTCACAGATTCTTCTTCTGTCATGGTAACTTCCCTCCTTAATACTGTCTCTCTGTGACTCTGAAGGTCCTGTGCCAATATATTTATCCTCCATCCTGGTGCCTTTCTTCTTTAATCCAGTTTTTTCTGAAGGCTCTGTGCAGATAGATGTATCCTCTGTCCAGCTGTCTTCCCTCCTTAATCTCATTTCTCCATGACTCTAATGGTTCCGTGCCGATAGATGTATCCTCTGTCCAGCTGTCTTCCCTCCTTAATCTCATTTCTCCATTATTCTAATGGTTCCGTGCTGATAGATGTATCCTCTGTCCAGCTGTCTTCCCTCCTTAATCTCATTTCTCCATGATTCTAATGGTTCCGTGCCGATAGATGTATCCTCTGTCCAGCTGTCTTCCCTCCTTAATCTCATTTCTCCATGATTCTAATGGTTCCGTGCCGATAGATGTATCCTCTGTCCAGCTGTCTTCCCTCCTTAATCTCATTTCTCCATGATTCTAATGGTTCCTGCTGATAGATGTATCCTCTGTCCGGGTGTCTTCCCTCCTTAATCTCATTTCTCCATGATTCTAATGGTTCCGTGCTGATAGCTGTATCCTCTGTCCGGGTGTCTTCCCTCCTTAATCTCATTTCTCCATGATTCTAATGGTTCCATGCAGATAGATGTATCCTCTGTCCGGGTGTCTTCCCTCCTTAATCTCATTTCTCCATGATTCTAATGGTTCTGTGCCGACAGATGTATCCTCTATCCAGCTGTCTTCCCTCCTTAATCTCATTTCTCCCTATCTCTGAAGGTTCTGTGCCGATGGATTCTTAGTGTGAAGAAAAACTATCGCAAGAACGTGGCCTATCACAACTGGCGACACGCCTTCAGTACCGCTCAGTGTATGTTTGCTGCCCTGAAGACTGGGAAGATGCAGGTAAGACCCAGGCTGCTTGTTTAGAACATTCCAGATGTGGTCATTGGGTCTAGAAGACATCTTTAGGGGAAATGAAGGCAAGCTTTGCTGCAACTCGATTTTTAGTGTTACCATACATAGATTTTACCTGCAGGCTCTCAAAGTATTGACAGTATGCGCGGAGGGCGCAGGCGGCCAATGAATATGAGGAAAACACTTTGTATCCACGTACATTGCTTTGAAAATGGTCCGTCCCCATGCCTTTTCTTGAGATGTACAAGAGTAATACAGTAGCAGCAGGTACCAGTGCTGAGGAGCCATCCTCTGAGGACAGGCCTCAAGCTCATTGATCGTCACTGCAGGGAACACTTTTAAATATAACAGATTTTATGGTAAATTTGTTTCTATGATGAGAGATGTACAAAATTCAACCTTCTGCAGGCAGGCAGGCAGGCTTGTATAGCTGACAGATGTTCTTAGCTAGAGCAATGCAGAACAGCTGGACAGACTGTTGATGTCTGCTATGCTACAAGCAAATATATGTATGAACAAAACCCAATAAAAGGCATTCCTAGCACCTGATCATCTATCTCAACAATCCTGCAGGAAATTAATGCTATCTAAGAACCTCACTGCATAGGTGCAATCTTATCAGTCAACTACTTTATGGGTTGCACAATCATCCCATCTGCAGATCAACAAGGCTTTGAGAGAGCTGGGTTCCGTTTTGATGGTGAAATAAACTGCACATTATTCCTGAGTGTTATTTAATTGAACATTGTGTAACGGATCTGGATGCTATGCAGCCCCCCCACCAGCAGGGGCCTTCACTGGGCCGCGCTCAGACACACTCTAGCCACCGCCTTGAAAGCCCTGCTCTATACAACCCTGCATTTCCCTGCACTCGTAGCCTCATCATCAAGTCTCTTTGGCTCTTTGCTTTGGCCCTCCTGCTTCGCTTCTGCGTGACCTTTATGGCCTTCTTGCCCTGTCTTGTCCTGTGGCCTCCTTGGCCCTCTTGTCCTGCCTTGCAGCCTTTGGGCCTTCTAGTCTCACCTTGCCCTGCCTTGTGGCCTGCTTGACCTCCTTGTCTGGTGCTTCCTTGTCTTGTTTGATATTACCTTGTTTTGCATTAATTCCTGTTTACCTGTGTTAGCATGTTCCGGTCCAGTCCTTGTCTTCTCCTGCCCCGTCCTCCCTGTGGGCCTTCAGTTCCAGCCCTTGGCTCCAGTTCAGGCCTTGCCTCTTGTTCCAGCCCTCGTATCCAGCTCCTGCCTGACTCCAGTTCAAGTCCCTGGCTCCGGTTCCAATCCTTGTCTCCAGTACCGGCTCTGCCCGTCCGCTGTCATGTTCCATGCCAAGAAAGTCCTGCTGGCTCCAGAACCTGTGGGCTCAACCCAAGAGGAAGGGGTGTTGGCAAGGCAGAAGACCTGGTCCTGCTGTGTCTTGAAGCCCCAACTGCTCCTGCAGGGGGAGACCCCAGACCCAGCTGGCCAGTCCCTGACACATTAATACTGTTTGGAAGTACATATTGGCCCCAACAACAGTGCTGGAGTGGACATTGTTATGCGACTTGTTCAAGAACACTGATGTTACTAGAGTGGACAGTGACACAGGATTTAATTGGGCAGTTCCAACAAAGGTGCGCGACTTGAGATACATTTCTTCATAATAACTTCTAACGGTCCTCTCCCCCTAGTAAAGCCGATTCCTGGTGAAAGAAAGGCCTTTGCTGGGACCTCCTGAAATGTACATGGTTTCTTGTTTGCCTCAGAACCGTGCTCAATTATCCTGTTTTGGGGTGACCTTAGGTATGACCTGTGTTTGAGAAGCATTTCTTCTCAATCCCCACATTCGGTTTTTGAGCTGAAGAAGTGATAACATGGGTGTAGGCAGGGTGGTTTTTGCCAGCAATGGTTAAAACACATCGTCAGACTTTGTTGCAGCTCCATGGACAAATGAGCCGGCTTTCCCACCCATAATGTGCCTGAGTGATAATACTGCCCGTATGCATGAGGTTTGTAAGACGGCATCGTTTACCTCACCAATCCTGCAGAGAAAAATAATCAGGTATTAGGGATGCCTTTTATTGACTTTTGTTCACTCGCGACTATGAGGGTCATTCAGCGAGAAGGGGATTTGTCGCAGCGTCCTGAAGAAGAGGCAGGATATGGGAACATTTTGGGACTACCCGGGCTTCCAGTCCTGAATGAGCATTGCAATAAAGTTTGGGACCTGTAGGTGGTAGGCAGGAAAAGCCAGAATGTGCTGGGAGATCTGCTGCTATTATTGGCAATTTCCTTTCCGATCAGAGCAAGCTGCGGGACCTGGAGATCCTGGCTCTGCTGATAGCGGCCCTGAGTCACGACTTGGATCACCGCGGGGTGAACAACTCCTACATTCAGAGGTAAGCAGGTGTTGTGGGGGGGAGGGGGGATGCCAGGTAACACTCGCTACCCTAAACAGAGAGTCTGCACAGCGGGGGGGGGGGGGGGGTTGCAGACCCCCAAGCCAGGAAAGGTTCTGAAAGCCTTTCCCACACATTCCCCGGCAGAGAGTCAGCCTCCCCAGGGAGACTACTGGGCTGGGCATCTATCCTGTCCCGGGACCCTACAGCCTTTGTAATCCTGCTTCCTTCACGTCTGTGCCACAGATTACAGACAGAAGCAGGAGAGGCTGTCAAGGTCAGCCTACAACCTCCCTTTGGGAACCAGGCTATTGGCAGGTCTAGACTAGAGAAGAGGTTTTTCTGGGTCAGTTCTGCTATTAAGCTTTTTGCAGAGCCTTGGAAATCGCCCCCTCCTTGCGCAGGTTCCTTTGTCACATTTCCTGAACTGAGAATCCCCAGGACAGAGAGCCCCAGCTGCTGAGAGCGTCCCTGGGTACGGGGATATGTGACCTGCAGAATCCCCAGGACAGAGAGCCCCAGCTGCTGAGAGCGTCCCTGGGTACGGGGATATGTGACCTGCAGAATCCCCAGGACAGAGAGCCCCAGCTGCTGAGAGCATCCCTGGGTACAGGGATACGTGACCTGCAGAATCCCCAGGACAGAGAGCCCCAGCTGCTGAGAGCGTCCCTGGGTACAGGGATATGTGACCTGCAGAATCCCCAGGACAGAGAGCCCCAGCTGCTGAGAGCGTCCCTGGGTACGGGGATATGTGACCTGCAGAATCCCCAGGACAGAGAGCCCCAGCTGCTGAGAGCGTCCCTGGGTACAGGGATATGTGACCTGCAGAATCCCTGGGACAGAGAGCCCCAGCTGCTGAGAGCGTCCCTGGGTACAGGGATATGTGACCTGCAGAATCCCCAGGACAGAGAGCCCCAGCTGCTGAGAGCGTCCCTGGGTACGGGGATATGTGACCTGCAGAATCCCCAGGACAGAGAGCCCCAGCTGCTGAGAGCGTCCCTGGGTACAGGGATATGTGACCTGCAGAATCCCCAGGACAGAGAGCCCCAGCTGCTGAGAGCGTCCCTGGGTACGGGGATATGTGACCTGCAGAATCCCCAGGACAGAGAGCCCCAGCTGCTGAGAGCATCCCTGGGTACGGGGATATGTGACCTGCAGAATCACCAGGACAGAGAGCCCCAGCTGCTGAGAGCGTCCCTGGGTACGGGGATATGTGACCTGCAGAATCCCCAGGATAGAGAGCCCCAGCTGCTGAGAGCATCCCTGGGTACAGGGATATGTGACCTGCAGAATCCCCAGGACAGAGCCCCAGCTGCTGAGAGCGTCCCTGGGTACGGGGATATGTGACCTGCAGAATCCCCAGGATAGAGAGCCCCAGCTGCTGAGAGCGTCCCTGGGTACAGGGATATGTGACCTGCAGAATCCCCAGGACAGAGAGCCCCAGCTGCTGAGAGCATCCCTGGGTACAGGGATATGTGACCTGCAGAATCCCCGGGACAGAGAGCCCCAGCTGCTGAGAGCGTCCCTGGGTACAGGGATATGTGACCTGCAGAATCCCCAGGATAGAGAGCCCCAGCTGCTGAGAGCGTCCCTGGGTACAGGGATATGTGACCTGCAGAATCCCCAGGACAGAGAGCCCCAGCTGCTGAGAGCGTCCCTGGGTACGGGGATATGTGACCTGCAGAATCCCCAGGACAGAGAGCCCCAGCTGCTGAGAGCGTCCCTGGGTACGGGGATATGTGACCTGCAGAATCCCCAGGACAGAGAGCCCCAGCTGCTGAGAGCGTCCCTGGGTACGGGGATATGTGACCTGCAGAATCCCCAGGACAGAGAGCCCCAGCTGCTGAGAGCGTCCCTGGGTACAGGGATATGTGACCTGCAGAATCCCCAGGACAGAGAGCCCCAGCTGCTGAGAGCGTCCCTGGGTACAGGGATATGTGACCTGCAGAATCCCCAGGACAGAGAGCCCCAGCTGCTGAGAGCATCCCTGGGTACAGGGATATGTGACCTGCAGAATCCCCAGGACAGAGAGCCCCAGCTGCTGAGAGCATCCCTGGGTACGGGGATATGTGACCTGCAGAATCCCCAGGACAGAGAGCCCCAGCTGCTGAGAGCATCCCTGGGTACGGGGATATGTGACCTGCAGAATCCCCAGGACAGAGAGCCCCAGCTGCTGAGAGCATCCCTGGGTACGGGGATATGTAACCTGCAGAATCCCCAGGACAGAGAGCCCCAGCTGCTGAGAGCGTCCCTGGGTACAGGGATATGTGACCTGCAGAATCCCCAGGACAGAGCCCCAGCTGCTGAGAGCGTCCCTGGGTACAGGGATATGTGACCTGCAGAATCACCAGGACAGAGAGCCCCAGCTGCTGAGAGCGTCCCTGGGTACAGGGATATGTGACCTGCAGAATCCCCAGGACAGAGAGCCCCAGCTGCTGAGAGCGTCCCTGGGTACAGGGATATGTGACCTGCAGAATCCCCAGGACAGAGAGCCCCAGCTGCTGAGAGCATCCCTGGGTACAGGGATATGTGACCTGCAGAATCCCCAGGACAGAGCCCCAGCTGCTGAGAGCGTCCCTGGGTACAGGGATATGTGACCTGCAGAATCCCCGGGACAGAGAGCCCCAGCTGCTGAGAGCGTCCCTGGGTACAGGGATATGTGACCTGCAGAATCCCCAGGACAGAGAGCCCCAGCTGCTGAGAGCGTCCCTGGGTACAGGGATATGTGACCTGCAGAATCCCCGGGACAGAGAGCCCCAGCTGCTGAGAGCGTCCCTGGGTACGGGGATATGTGACCTGCAGAATCACCAGGACAGAGAGCCCCAGCTGCTGAGAGCGTCCCTGGGTACAGGGATATGTGACCTGCAGAATCCCCAGGACAGAGAGCCCCAGCTGCTGAGAGCGTCCCTGGGTACAGGGATATGTGACCTGCAGAATCCCCAGGACAGAGAGCCCCAGCTGCTGAGAGCGTCCCTGGGTACAGGGATATGTGACCTGCAGAATCCCCAGGATAGAGAGCCCCAGCTGCTGAGAGCATCCCTGGGTACAGGGATATGTGACCTGCAGAATCCCCAGGATAGAGAGCCCCAGCTGCTGAGAGCGTCCCTGGGTACAGGGATATGTGACCTGCAGAATCACCAGGACAGAGAACTGCAGAATCCCCAGGATAGAGAGCCCCAGCTGCTGAGAGCGTCCCTGGGTACAGGGATATGTGACCTGCAGAATCCCCAGGATAGAGAGCCCCAGCTGCTGAGAGCGTCCCTGGGTACGGGGATATGTGACCTGCAGAATCCCCAGGACAGAGAGCCCCAGCTGCTGAGAGCGTCCCTGGGTACGGGGATATGTGACCTGCAGAATCCCCGGGACAGAGAGCCCCAGCTGCTGAGAGCGTCCCTGGGTACGGGGATATGTGACCTGCAGAATCCCCAGGACAGAGCCCCAGCTGCTGAGAGCGTCCCTGGGGACAGGGATATGTGACCTGCAGAATCCCCAGCACAGAGAGCCCCAGCTGCTGAGAGCGTCCCTGGGTACAGGGATATGTGACCTGCAGAATCCCTGGGACAGAGAGCCCCAGCTGCTGAGAGCATCCCTGGGTACGGGGATATGTGACCTGCAGAATCCCCAGGACAGAGAGCCCCAGCTGCTGAGAGCATCCCTGGCTGTGGGGCAGTGGACCAGCAGAATACCTGGGTGAAACTCCAGCTGCTGCCAGGGTCAAGCCGCAGATCTGAACTAATGGAGTCTATTTATTCAGTGCTAACACGATGTCATATTTCTTTTTCTGTCTCAGGAGTGATCACCCCCTTGCACAGCTGTACGGCCACTCCATCATGGAGAATCACCATTTTGACCAATGCCTGATGATACTTACTAGCCCGGTAAGTGCCTCATTTGAGCTCTTGCTGACCCAGCCTTCTGCATTCTTTGACCTTAATGGTTTTGTGATGGTAAGAGAGCTCTCTCGGTGTTCCTGTGCAGGACAGTGCGATGTTTAACTGCTGTTACTTGTTACCCACTGCCCCAGGCTTTGATAACTAGAGGCTTCTGCAACCTGAGTAAAGCAAAGCCCCGGGCAGGGATGTGCTCCTGTATTTAATGAAAGATCTTATATTCCGCCTCTTCCCGTGTGGCTCACAATAATACATACAAAGCTCTATAAAATAATTCTATAAACAAAACCGTAAACAATCCGACTAGTCTCAGTCTCCTCATTAAAAGCCTTGTTCCCTGTACGTACCCGGATCGGTACAGACTCCTGGGTTTTGCCTCCCCTCCAGCAGATGGAGACAGAGAAGTTTTAACGGACTCCGTCCTATACCCCTGAGGAGCCACCTAGAGTCTGTCAGTATTTCTCTGTCTCCAGCAGATAGTGGAGGTGCAAAACCTTTAGTCTGGGTTTGGTGTTAGGTTTTTAGGTTTTTAATTTGTTGGTATTCGTTCCTTCGGGAATCTTAAAAAGACAAGGATTTAGTAAAAAAGGAAAAAGAAAACAACGCTGAGGTGATTTATTTAATTTCTGAGCCAGCCTAGCCGTTTTCGCCGTCCTTTTCAGTTCCGATGAGCTCCCTGGGGTTTGTCTTGGTCGCGCTGGTTCTTTTTTCGGGCCCCGATCCTAATTTAGCTCGGGGATCATGCCGCATGGTGTGGCCTGCAGGCCGGAGTTTGTACCGGGTGCTTGTTGGGGGGGGGGGGAAGGCTCTTTGGGGAAGCTGATTACGGCGAAATCACATCGCAGCAGCTCTAGAGCAGGCAGGGACCCTGGGAGGGCAGAATTGCTGCGGCAGCCTCAGGACCCTTTTCTCCTCAGCGCAGGTACTGAAGCCTTACTGCGAACATTCAGGGAGCAGGAGAAGGCTGCCCCCGGGGGGGGGGGGGGGGTGTGACTTGCAGGCAGCTCAGATCTCTTCCTCAGAGGAGGAACAGGGGAAAGACTCGGATGAGTCTTCTTCCTCGTTCTCTTCCAATTTTGTTTTGTTGCTGCATAAAGCCTTCAAAGCACGGAAAGCAGCAACGAGCCAGGGTACTAATGTACCCCTTGAGGTCCCGGTGTCATTGGGGGCTGGGACAGGAGCCTCTTCACTCCACAAGCATACCAAGTCACACAATGGCATAGAAGCCCTCAAGGCCAAACGCCCTCTCCGGTCCCTTTCCGGTCCAGTGGACAGTTCAGATACGGACGGTGCGGATGAAGAGTCTCCTCCGCAAGCTCCTGGTGAGGGACCAGATGCGGATCAGGATTACCAGCTCCAGCCGGCCAAGCCAGTGGGCGCACCTCTAGTGGAGGGCGATGATCCCAAAGTTGTCCGCCTCTTCAGAAGGGATGAACTAGGTCCACTTATCCCGGCCATTCTGGAGGAGCTGCGCATTGAGGTTCCTCCGGAGGACTCATGGTTTGGGGCTATGGATCCGGTGATGGTGGGACTCAGGGGTCCAGCTCGATCCTTTCCATTTCATATGTCAGTTATGGATCTTTTGTTTAAGGAGTGGGACACTCTGGACCTTGGTTTAAAGGTAAGTCAGGCTATGGACAAGTTATACTCGCTTCCGGAGGAAGCGCTGGACATCCTTAAGGTCCGTAAGGTGCACGTCACGGTCTCGGCAGTGACCAAGAAAACCACCATCCCAGTAACAGGAGCCACTGCCCTGAAGGATTTGCAGGATCTCAAATTGGAGTTGCAACTTAAAAAGATTTTTGAGGTTTCCACCCTAGGGGTCCGGGCCGCTATGTGCAGCCGTTTCGCGCTACGAGCCAGTCTCCGCTGGGTGCAGGATTTGCAAGCAGCAGCATCCCTTTCTGCGAGTGAGGCGGTGCAAGCGGGGTGCTTGGAGGCGGTGGTAGCTTACAGTGCTGACGGACTTCTGGCAGGACTATGGTCTCGGCCGTGTCCGCCCGCAGGTGCCTCCAGGCGCCCTGCTTGCACCGCCTCACTGGGCTGCAGATGTTTCATCTAAGGCTCAACTGGGTTCCTTACCCTTCAAGGGTAAGCTGCTTTTCGAGCAACAATTGGAGGACATGATAAAATCTCTGGGGGAGAATAAAGTCCATAGGTTGCCAGAGGATAGACCCAGGACGAGAGGATCCTTTCCTCAATGGGTGAGATTTCCGGGAAATTGCCAGTTTCGCTCTTCACGGTCCGCTGGTTCGTCCTTTCGACAGGATCCCGGCCGCTAATCTTCTTGGAATCAGTCCTTTCGAGGGCACTGGTCTGCCAGAGATGGAGCCCCCATAATCTCATGGGGGTCCCAAGTCAGCGCAATGAAGCGAGGCCGGTCTCCTTTTCCGTCCCAAGAATAGGGGGGAGGTTATCCCTTTTTCTAGAAGAGTGGACCAATTTAACCTCAGATCAGTGGGTCCTCAGTATAGTAGAACACGATTACGCGTTAGATTTGGCTCGGCCTATCCACGAGCGGTACATGGTTTCCCCATGCGGGTACCACCAAAAATGCTGGACGGTACAAGACTCTCTGTGGCAGTTACAGGACCTAGGCACCATAGTTCCAGTACCCGCAGGAGAGCTCAGGCGAGGGCGCTACTCCATTTACTTCGTGGTGCCCAAGAAGGAGGACACCTTCCTTCCCATCCTAGACTTAAAGAGAGTCAATCGGACTCTAAAGGTGCCTCGTTTTGTGATGGAAACTCTTCGCTCGGTGATAGTGCATGTACACAAAGGGGAATTTCTAGCGTCTCTGGATCTGACAGAAGCTTACTTGCACATTCCTATATGCCCAGATCATCAGAAATATTTGCGGTTTGAAATCCTGGGGCATAATTTTCAATTTTGCGCTCTACCATTCGGTCTGATGACGGCGCCCAGAGTCTTCACCAAGGTGATGGTGGTTGTGGCAGCAGCCCTGCGAAAGGAGGGGATTCTGGTACACCCCTACCTAGACGATTGGCTGATTCAAGCGAAGTCAGAACACCTTTGCAGAACAGCGGTGCAGAGGGTGCTACAGATGTTGAGCTCGTTGGGTTGGGTGGTCAACCCCAACAAGTCACCTGGTTTCCTCCAAGTCCATGGAGATTTTGGGTGCTTGGTTCGACACGATCTTGGGAAAGGTTTTTCTTACACAGGAAAGATTGTCCAAGCTTCCCACTCAGGTGGAGACCTTGGGATCCATGCCTTGTACCAGGGTCTGGGATTATTTGCAGGTCCTTTGGAGTTGCGGGTAGTTAACGATTAGTTGTCCTTTAAGGAAGACACGGTTCTAGCTGTTTGGCTGCGCAGGAGAGTCACGACCCAGGGCTGTGAGAAAGGCCAGCGTGATTTCTGTTTCCTCTGGGTCTGTTCATATTGGGAGTTCTCAGGATGGAATCCGAACCCACAGGTGAATTGGGGCCGGGGCTTCTTTAGGATATGCCCCCTTGGCGCATAATTACATAAGAACATAAGAAAATGCCATACTGGGTCAGACCAAGGGTCCATCAAGCCCAGCATCCTGTGTCCAACAGTGACCAATCCAGGCCATAAGAACCTGGCAAGTACCCAAAAACTAAGTCTATTCACAAAGAATTAGAATGCAGAGGCAGTAGTTCTGTGCTTAATGTGGTGGTATTTTTAGCTGTTTTATGTTTAGTTTTTATTGGGCATAATTTTATAAAAGATTGCCTACATTTGCAGGCTATTATACTTCCAGGTTACCACAATTTTGCAAAAGCGTGTGCACAGTGTTCCATCTGCTTTTGGTGTGCGCAGTTACGTGTGCCTGAGGTCCTGCCTCCGGCACGCCTCTCCCTGTGTTTTGGTCGCGCACTCTCTCCTCAGGAGCCATTCTGGGCGTAAAGATCTGCATGAACCAGGAAGGGACCCTTCCGTTTCCTTCCTATCCTGATGCTTGTACAGCTTCGTCTTTATTTTGCACGAAGCTATCGTGTAATGATGCGCTTTGAGCAATCCTGTGGGAAAAGCATGGACCTCATTGTAGGCAGGCTATAAATCTGGAAATAAGTAACTAAATGAGAACAGATAATTAAAATGAAAAGAGATTACGCTTTCTAGACTGTGAGAACATGTACATTTTACTTAAACAAAGAGCTTTCAGAAGTCAGATTGGCTGTAGGCTGCTGGCGAGATCCCCGGGTTCCAAGATGCCGCGAGCGCTGAATTTCAGGGCCTGTACGGCAATGCACAAGAAACTGCCGGAGGTGGTAGAGCAGCTGTCCGTCGTTATCTGAGTCTACAGAGCAGATCTGCAGGGCAGCAACTTGCAAGGCATCCATCTTCCTAAACCTGAGCCCATCAGGCACCAGGGCCTTCTGCGATGCAGACTGCTCTGTCCAGGGATTCTGGTTCGCTTTGCTAAATTCCTGGTGCATAACTACTCCACATCAGACTGGACCGTTCCTCCCTGATTCGGATGTGTCCTGAGCCTTATCGTGTCTCATGTGACAGACTGAGCTCTAATTTATCTATTTATTTTATAAATTTGCAGACCTTAGCAGGTAGCAGAAATTACATGCATAATATAAACACAGTAAATTACCAACCTGATACAATAAATAGACTGAGCAAACAAAATATTAATGTAAAACATAGGCAAACAAAATAAAATCATGAAAACAGCGCCCATTATTATATTTACTTATTTCCAGAGTTTTTAATACTGCACATACAGAAAACAAAATGATCAGAGCGGTTTACAAGATCATAAATAGAGTACAAAATCATAAAACAATATAAAAACAGCACATAAAAGCTAAGCAGAGCAGCCAGACCTGGCCTTGACTTTCTTCCTGAGTGGCAAATAGTCCCGAATGTAATGTCCAAGGTGCTGAGGCCACACCCTGAAAACATCCCTTTCCCAAACAGCACCTTTTGCTCCCTCATCCCGGGCCACCTCACATTATTAGGTTTTGGAAGGAGGAGAAGCCCTGGTCTGTGCAGGCAGATCTTGCTGTGTCGGTCTGGAGGGGAAAGCATTTCCCCCCGGCACTGGCTGAGGTGTAAGGCAAGCTTCCAATTATACCGTGCAAGACTGGATCCTGCGATCCAGCGAGCACTCCTTCTGATCTCATCAGACAGCAAAACCTCAGCAAAGCCAAAAAGCAAAGGCGCTAGCATTTTAAAACAACGAGGATTGCATTATCTTACGGCAGCCACTGAAAGCCTCAGGTTCCTTTCCCACTGTCCTGTGACCTTTTCGCCCCCTCCCATCACTGGGCTGCCCTTCTGGGAGTCGTACAGTCAGCTCCAACCTGTACCGCACACACCTAGAAGGGAGCAGAGCCTGATACCCTGCTGCTTCCAGCCCGATCGCTGCGGGCACTGCTGAGGCCTGTATTCCCTTCACCCCTTCATTCTCACATTGTCACAAGGGTTGTGAGTCCTCGTGTTCTGCATTCATCCTGGCGTGCGGGGGGCAGCCCCCGGTGTCTGTCCGTGTGTGCGTCCGCTGCAGCCGCTCCACGCCTCTCCGCAGGCCGCGGCTTCTGAATAAAACCGCATTACCGCACTCTCTGCCTCGCCTCGCTCTCCTCACTCCCCCTCCATCCCTCCCTTCCGGCTGCCAGCTCGTCACCTCTGTCCATGCGCCGCTGCTGCCCTCCAGGGTTGTATGTTTTATAGCGGCTGCGGGCGGGACGCGTGAAGCCGCTCCTTTAGGAGCGGCCCCTCCGGGGATCTGTGCTCGCCGGGCAGCCTCATTGACCACCTGTCTGGCTTTCTTTTGTGTCCAGGGGAACCAGATCTTGAGCGGCCTGTCCTTGGAGGAATACCGGAGCGTGCTGAGAGTGATAAAGCAGGCCATTCTCTCCACCGATCTGGCGCTGTACATGAGGTAAGTGCGAGGGGGCTCGAGCCTGGCTGCAGGCCGTGACCGGAACCTTCCCCCAGAGTCCAGTCCTGATGCTCGCGTAGGGACAGTCAGAAACCGTTCCCCTAAAGCCCCGTCCTGAGCCTGGCTGAGTTAGAGGAGCTTTCGGGCCTCTCCCCGGGGGGGGGGGGGGGAACGGCAACACATGTCTGGAGTCCCCACGGGGATTTGCACCTGTTTTAAAACCCCAGCCCTCTGTGCTGCGCTGCCTGCTCCCCCACGCCAGGAACGCCTCCCTGGGATGCAGGTGAAAGTAAATGCCTGGTGACGTCACTTGCCCTGTTCCCGGGGAAGGCACCATTTATACTGGGAGGAGGCTTCTCCAGTAAGCTCTGTACTAATAGGATATATAAACAAAGCTCTGTTGTAAGGGTCTGTAAGAAAATTGCAGGGGTTTCTCTATCAGACATTGGCTCTAGATGTTTCTTTAGCAGAGGACAGGGATCAGATGTGCAGAGGCTGATTGCAGATGTGTCTGTGGCGGAGGCTCCCTGTGACAGAGGCTGACTGCAGTTGTCTGTGGCGGAGGTTAGCTGCAGATGTTTCTATGACAGAGGCTGATTGCAGACGTGCCTGTGGCTGCCTGTGACAGAGGCTGACTGCAGATGTGTCTGTGGCAGAGGCTCCCTGTGACAGAGGCTGACTGCAGTTGTGTCTGTGGCGGAGGCTCCCTGTGACAGAGGCTGACTGCAGTTGTCTGTGGCGGAGGTTAGCTGCAGATGTTTCTATGACAGAGGCTGATTGCAGACGTGCCTGTGGCTGCCTGTGACAGAGGCTGACTGCAGATGTGTCTGTGGCAGAGGTTGGCTGCAGATGTTTCTATGATGGAGGCTGACTGCAGATGTGTCTGTGGCAGTGGCTGGTTGCAGTTGTATCTGTGGTGGAGTCTGGCTACAAATTATTGACAAATTATTCTTGGCAGATAATGGCCTGGCAACTGATTTCTTGACTGCTCAAGTTGTACTTTTCTCTCTTTTCAGGAGAAGGGGAGAGTTTTTTGATCTGGTAGGAAGCAACCTCTTCAGCTGGGAGAATGCTCAGCACAAGGAGCTCTTTGTGTAAGTTTTTCAACACAGTATCACGTCCCAACCAGCATCAGCACACTGCTTTCCCAACCTCGGTGTCAGCCCCCATGCAACAGCAGCACTCCTGCAGTATCACCTCCCACCCAGAGGTCACACCCCTGAGGAATCACCTCCCAGCCAGAAGTCACACCCCTGAGTTATCACCTCACAGCTAGAAGTCACACCCCTGAGGTATCACCTCACAGCTAGAAGTCACACCCCTGAGGAATCACCTCACAGCTAGAAGTCACACCCCTGAGGTATCACTTCACAGCTAGAAGTCACACCCCTGAGGAATCACCTCCCACCCAGAAGTCACACCCCTGAGGTGTCACCTCCGACCCAGAAGTCACACACTTGAGGTGTCACCTCCCACCCAGAAGTCACACCCCTGAGGTATTACCTCACAGCTAGAAGTCACACCCCTGAGGTATCACTTCACAGCTAGAAGTCACACCCCTGAGGAATCACCTCACAGCTAGAAGTCACACCCCTGAGGTATCACCTCCCAGCCAGAAGTCACACCCCTGAGGAATCACCTCCCACCCAGAAGTCACACCCCTGAGGTGTCACCTCCCACCCAGAAGTCACACCCCTGAGGTATCACCTCCCAGGCAGCAGCCTCTCACCCCTGAGGAATCACTTCCCAGCCAGAAGTTCCTGTAGTGCCCAGATCAGTGCAGACTCTGAGTTTTGTACCCCAACCAGCAGATGGAGACAGAAGATAAAGTTTTACTGAAACTGCTATATAACCTGGCGTGCCACCTGCAGTCCCTCCCTCAGTATGTTTCTGTCTTCAGCAAATGGTAGATAGTGCAAAACCTGCAGTCTGGAAAAAAGAAAAGAGAAGATTTCAGGTGCAGCCTCTTGGGGATTTGTGAGGTCCTTCAGGCAATCAGAGGGTCCCTGACCCTTCTTGTAGCTCAGTCTGCAATAGCATGGGCCTGACATCTGCTGGTCCAGATCTCTCATCCCATGCAAGGCAGCGTTGTAACCTGCTGGTGATCATGTCCACTCCACGAAGGACGCAGGGAAGTTTTTCACTTATTTGGCTGCTTTCCCTTGTTTGATTCACTTGGTAAAGTGTCTCTTTATTATTTTCTTGGAGAGAGAGACGCTGCAGAGCTGGAGTATCCAGGGCAGGTGACTGAGAGGATTTGCAGAGCAGCGGGCAGGTCTCTCAGTGAGGGAAACTTGTGGTGCTGAAACTTGGGTCAGAGGGAAGCTAATGGCAGTATCTGTGCGGTCACGGCTGTGCCGCGTGCTATGGGATGCCGAGTTTGTTGGAGGGTCGCGTTCGCGGCTGAACAGGTAAAATTTATGCACCAGGTGTGCTGCTGGTAGGGGAGCGCATTGACCAGGCCCTCCCCTCGTGGTTGCTCTGTATCTTCGGTGCGCCACACCAGGTCTGCTCCCGGGGCCTCCATTCCTAGCATGAGGGTGTCAGCAGGCATCTTGGAACCTGCCATGCGCTCTCCTACGGCTTCGTGGGAACTCATTGCTTCTCCATCTTCTCTGTCCCTAACTAGAGCAGGTCCTACAATGGATCAGGATGATTTGGAAGGGGAGGATTTCCCTCTGGGTGCGGGGCCTGTGAGGGTTGGATTCTCACAGGACCAGGATTTGGATGACTCTCAGGGTTTTTCGTCTGAGTTTGTTTTTCTGATGCGCAAGACTTTTCTGACCAGGAAAACATCAGGGGAACATGGTGACTTCCGGCCTCGTTCTGTGGGGGAATACAAATCGCAAGAAAAGTCCAGTCCTCCTAAGTGGAAGCGCCCCGATGGGGTTCAGTGTGTTTTGAGCCTGGCCTCATGTTCTGGTGATCTGCATGGTGATACAGATGATTCTGAAAATCTGCAGGAAGCCCCAGGGGAGGTCCTTAGGAAGGATCCTCCTGCAGGAGGCACCAGACTTGATTGAGGACCCGGAGGAGGTTCCTATTATTGAAGGAGATGATCCCAAGGTGGTTCATCTTTTTCACAAACAGGAGTTATGGCCATTGATGCCACAGGTTCTCCAGGAGCTCGGAATCAAGATGATGCAGGAACAGTCTGACTTGAAGGGCGCAGATCTGGTGGTAGATGGCCTGAGAAGAAGTTGGTAGTCAGGGAGTGAAATACTTCTGAACCCAGGGTGAGAGTTGGTAGAGCTATGGAAAAGCTTTATCTTTGCTAGCCCCCTGGGAGTTGTTAGCTCTTCCCAAAGTGGATGCTTCAGTGTTGGCTGTCACCAAGAAAACAACTATTCTGGTAGTGGGCTCAGCTCATTGAGGGATGTACAGGATCGGAAGTTGGAGCTTCATCTCAAGAGGATTTTTGAGGTTTCTGCTCTGGCCATTAGGGCTGCGGTGTGCAGCAGTCTGGTACAGAGGGCATGTCTATGGTGAGTCCAGTAGTTGCAGGAGTCGCAGGCTTCAGGGACAACTGCAGCGAAGCAGGTTGACTGGAGGTGGAAGTGGCTTATAGAGCTGATGCCTTTTATGATCTTGTCAGGGCCTCTTCACGGATCATGATATTGGCTGTGTCTGCTAGGTGTCTACTATGGTTTTGCGGAATTGGTCGGCAGATGTTTGATCCAAATCACAGCTTGGTGCACTTTCTTTTTAAAGGAAAGCTGTTTGCAGAAGACTTGGAGCAGATAATGAAGCGTCTGGGGAATCCAAGGTGCACAAGTTGCCGGAGGACAAGCCTAAGGGTAGGAAGTTTATGCCCACACGGGCCAGGTTTCAGGACAACAGATTTCATCAATCCAAGAGTTCTGGTGGTCCACAGCAGCAGGTGTCTGCCAGGGCTTTGTGCTTTTGACCTTCTTGCAGGAGAGGTTTGGTCATGGGTTTGGCCTTTAATTTTCTGAGGGTACAGATAGTGGCCCTCAGCTGTCTCCTAATCAGGGTTATTCCCCATCGGCACATCCAGATGTCATACATTTTCTTTGTGGGGCAAAGAACTTGAGGCTGCCGATGAGGAAGTCTTGTCCGTTTTGGAATCTGAATCTGGTGCTTACGGTTTTATGTGTGGCTCCATTTGAACCACTGAGGAGAGCAACTTTGAAGGATATAACTCTGAAGCTGGTTTTTCTGGTGTCCATTTGTTCGGTGAGGAGAATTTCAGAGTTACAGGTTTTGTCGTGCCGGGATCCGTTTTTGCAGATTTCGGAGGCAGTGATGTTGTTGCGCATGGTGCCCTCCTTTCTGCCAACGTTAGCGTCTGGGATCCATGTTAATTAGATTGTGGAACTAATGGCCTTTCTGGACCTGAATCCCTCTGCTCCTCATGCAAGAGAGCTGAGGATCTTGAACGTCCGACGGGCGTTATTATGATACTTAAAAGTCATTAATGATTTTTGCATTTCAGATCACCTTTTTGTTCTCTGGAATGGTCCAAGGAAGGGGCAACAAGCTTCCAAAGCTATGATTGCGCATTGGCTCAAGAAGGTGATTGGTTTGGCGAATATTTCTAAGGGTCGGCCGATGCCTGAAGGTTTGGGGGCTCATTCAATGCGGTTGCAGGCAGCTTCTTGGGCTGAGGCCCAGCAGGTTTCACTGCAGGAGATTTGCAGGGAAGCAAATTGGAAGTCTTTGCACACTTTCACGAGACACGAGCGTTTAGTTGTCGACTGCAGCTGGGTTTGGTGAGAGAGTTCTGCAAGAGAGACTCTCCAGGTCCCACCCAGTTTAGTGGGTTAGGTACATCCCGGGAGTCTGAACTGATCTGGGTATGCACTGGAAAGGAAAATGGATTCTTACCTGCTAAATTTTGTTCCTGTAGCACCACAGATCAGTCCAGAGACCTGCCCATGGTATGAAGGGGGAGAGTCATCCGGTTGGTTTGTTTGATGGTTTGTAGTTTTGCAGAGTTGCTAGTAGGTAAACTATGCTGTTTCACTTTACTCAGTGGCAGAGTTTCTTTCCCAGAATGTTAGAGCATCATCATCATCCTCCTGTTCATTGGGGATAGGGTGGGCTGTTAAATTTAGTTGCTTTGTTTGCATCTTGGCTTGGATACAGGTCCATATGAGGGACTGCAGGTGGCACACTAGGTTATATAGCAGTTTCAATAAAACTGTATCAGTCTCTATCTGCTGGCAGGGATACAGAACCCAGATCTGTGGTACTACAGGAACCAAAATTAGCAGGTAAGAACCAATTTTCCTTACACCCTGTGAACCATCTTACAGGATACAGCCACACCCCTGAGGTAGCACCTCCCAGGCAGCAGCCACACCCCTGAGGTAGCACCTCCCAGGCAAAGACCACACCCCTGAGGTAGCACCTCCCAGGCAGAGGCCTCAGCCCTGAGGTAGCACCTCCCAGGCAGAGGCCACACCCCTGAGGTAGCACCTCCCAGGCAGAGTCCACACCCCTGAGGTACCACCTCCCAGGCAGAGTCCACACCCCTGAGGTACCACCTCACATCCAGAAGTCACATCCCATGAATCATTTATATATTTATTTTACAATATTTGTAGTGCATGCCCTCCAAAATTTGGGACGGGGAACATAAAAACAAACACAATTTTAATATACAAGTACCGAAGTCTCAACATAAATTTAAAATTTCTATTTCTAAATGAAACTGTCAGATAAAGCAGAGAGCCCGTGAGGATTATGTTTTACTGATTATGGAGGTCTTCAAATGTTTTCAGAAGTAGGTCTTAAGAACTTTTTTACATTGTTTTGGGTCATCAGGACTAAGAGTTGCAGTGGCAATGAATTCCAGAGGCTAGGGCCGGCTATTGAGACAGGCCTTTCTCTTGTCATGGGGAAGGTATGCCTAGGAGATGCAGTGTATATAATTAATCCAGGGAGAACTGATGTTATGTATAAGATTATGAATCGTGGAAGCTCGTTTATATTGGGCATGCCACCGTAGTGGGAGTCAATGTAACGAAAACAAAACTGAGGTGCTGTGATCCTGTATGCTTGGTCCAGTTAAATCACGAGCTGCAGAATGTTGAATAATTTGTAGTGCTGAAAGCATGTTCTGAGCTAAACCAGTGTACAGAGAATTACAGTAATCGAGTGATGAAAAGATAAACAACTGAAGTACTATTCTAAAATCGACAGAATTCAGTAATGGTTTGAGGTGGCAAAGTAATTTAAGCTTTACAAAGAAATTTGTGTGATACCTGCAATATGCGGTTTCATGGAGATTATAGGGTCATTTATCACCCCTAGGTTATGGACATTTTGTTAAATCTGAATTGTCTGATTCTCAAAAGAAATGGTGTCGGCTGACGGGCATAGCATATTTAACAGAGCAACCTTGCATGATTAGTTCTGTCTTTTTTAGGTTAAGAGCTAATCTGTTATATTGAAAGCCCTGTTTTTAATACTGGTTAAGCAGAGTGTAGCAAGGTGACTTTTAAGGGAACAACAAAACTGTATATCATCTATAATCTGGTCCTAGTGTTGGAAGTATTTTATTTATTTATTTATTTAAAGTCTCTTCTATACCGATAGCCGTTCACACATCGTATCGGTTTACATCAAAACAAATAACTTTTGGGCAGGGCCCTTACAGGTAACAGTCGAGGAAAATTAACTAATTACAATGTAAATAAATAGGGAGTATCATATGCAATTACAGTAACAGTAACTATTGATAAAACTGATTGGCAGAAACAGCTAATTAAAAATAAATAAATAGAACAACTATAATAACATAACTACAATGTACAGTATTTTTTACAGCATTCTTAATCATTTGACGGAGGGGTAACAGATCAGCTACTCGAATTGTTACTCGCTTGCTGTTGGAGATTTTTATGAGTGGGAGGGGGAGAAAGGGAGTAAGCTTGTTGAGCAACAACGTTGAGTAGCCAACGTTGAGCAATGCTGCAGAAAGGGATGATCCCTGTGGTACGCCCATGGTTATTGGAGACCATGTTGACATTGAAGTGGTAATTCTCATTTGCTGTAATCTATTTGATAGTTATTTAATTATATTTGATGTACAGTTAAGGTAGAGCAATGACAATAAAAGAACAGTAAAATTAAAAAAAACAGAACTCAATAATAAAACATTGGGAGAAAGATATTCATAGCCTACAAAGCTAAGTAACAGGGGGTGATTTTCTAAGCCTATCGCACGCGGGAGCAGAGTCAGAGTGGAGTCAGGGCAGGGAGGGGAGGAGTTGGGGCGGTGAGGAGGAGGACGCAGCGGTATTTTCGCTGGCGGCGATAAGGTAAGCACAGTTATCATCGCCAGTAGCGCGCCCAATAGCAGCACCTTTCACGGTGGCGCTATTGGGTACGAAAGCCAGCAGCGATAACACTGTGGTGGTGCGAAGGCTGCCGGCTTTCGCAGGCCTGCCCCCCCCCCACCCCCCGTTACCACTGGATTCACCATTCTGTGCGAGACCCTAGCCGGATAACATCTGTCTAAGCCGCTGAATATCTGCATAGAAGTTACTACTAGCTGGATAAGTTGTATCCGTCTAAGTTTAGACCTGCTCATGAGTAGATCTAACTTAGATGGACAACTTATCTGGCTAAGTAGCACTGTCCCGATCCGCCCACTGCCCGCCCACAAGTTAGCGGGCCTGCTAGCTAACCAGAGAAGTAACTTATCCCGCTGTCTAGAGGCCGCTGAGTATAAACAGGTATTCAGTGGCCACTAGATAGCCAGATAAGTCCTACTTATTCGGCTAGCCAGCTTCTGAATATTGGGCCATTTAGAGGGATAACGTAATAGTTATCCCTCTAAATGGCTTACCTGGATATATTCAGCCTTTTTCCGGCTACATTCTAGATGGCTAATAAGTTAGGGCAGGTCCGGGGCGTAATTGGGAGGAGCTGAGTTAGTCAGCTAAGTTAACCTGCCATCTCCGATATTCAGAGATAGCCAGATGACTAAGCTGGCTATATCTGACTGAGACAAAGAGCCATTCTAAAGTTAGCCAGCTAACTAATTAAGGTAGCCGACCACATTCAGTAGTGTGCTTGCACTGTTAAATATGCCTCCAAAGTTAGCCGGATAAGTTTATCCTGCGAACTTTGCTATCTGGACTGTGTCTGAATATGGACCTCAAAATAATCTGCAATAACAAACTCAGCAAAAATAACAGTAATAGAGAACAGAAACATCAGCAAGCAAAAGCCTTGCAAATGAGAGTGTTTAGTGACTTTCTGAATTTAGTACATCCCTTTTCAAGACGAAGGGTGAGTTCCACAGATAGGGACAAAAAAGGCAAAGCACGTGTCCTGAGTTCCCTTATGAAGAAGGTGCAGAACCAGACTGGAGGGAGCAGCCGGGGACATAAGGAAGTAAAAGACTGGCCAAGTCCCAGAACGGAAAGCTTTGAAAGCTAAGCAGCCAATTTGGAATTTCATTCACGGAGAGATTGGGAGCCAGCGGATTTCCTGCAACAGCGGTGTGACACGATCACATTTCTTCTTCCCAAACATAAGCTTGGCCCCAGTATTCTGCACAAGCTGTAGCCATTGGATAGATGGAGATGGCAGGCAATGATATAAAGAATTGAGGTAATCCAAACAAAGCATGGATTAAGGACGTCAGGTCTGAGCTGTTCAGAAAAAGCCTAACACGTCAAATGAGACACAGAAAGAAATAAGCTGTTTGGACCAATTTAGAAATTGGGGGTTCAAAATTAAGCTTAGCATCGAATACAATTCCTAAGGACAAGAATACAGTTTTGACTTGGATCTGGATCCCTGACATATAAGGAGCTGGGAGTAGAGAGTCGTCGATCTTTCTAGAAAACCACATGGCTTCCGATTTATTGGCATTCACTTTTAATCTGCAGCAGAGGTGGGTATTAAATGGAAGCAAAACGTCCTGATTATTTGTCTCAAAGGAAGCAATAATCTATGTCATTGACATAGGAATAAGGAGAGAAGCCCGGTCTTTGAATAAGAGTAGCCAGAGGTATAAAAAAAAGATTAAACCAAGCAGGGAACAGCATGGATTCTTGTGAAGAAGACTGCGTAGAGTTCTGTTAGTTAGATACAAAATCAGCAATTTTATTGGTGTCTCTCTCAATCCTAGCTCCATTCAGGAAGATACCAGTAAATGGTGATCAATGGTATCCAAAAGGATCACGAGGACAGCTTTCCTTTATCCAGACCCAAACTAATGTCATTAACTATAGAAATTCAGACTTTCCGTGCTGTGGCCCTTCCAGAAACCACACTGTCTGGGATGAAAAACAAATGTTTTCCTAGCATGTAGCAGATGGACTCAGGACCAATGGGTATAGTGTACTCATGCTAGCAGTTGGAGACGGATCAGATTTCAATCTGACGTCAGCACCTAGTACATATACCCCTGCAGGAAGTGCAGAAGCTCAGTATTTTCTGTCTCCAAAGCAGTTAGGAGCTATCTCACACTCGCTGAGCGTTCTACCAAAGTAGTTTCACACTTCCACCTCAACCAAACCATATCATTACCAACCATGGAAGGTTTGAAGAAGTCGGAAGAAGGTCGATCCCTGCGCCATCTCGACATCGGCAGATTGCTATCCAGATACCTGGAAATGTCGGAACCAGTACGAAAGACGGACCACCTGTTCGTCCTTCACAGCGGGAAGAAGCAAGGCGAAGCGGCCTCACGGGCAACCATTGCGCGTTGGCTTAAAGAAGTCATCAAGGCGGCCTACGTAGAAGCGGGAAAACCACCACCTCTACAGGTCAAGGGCCACTCCACCAGAGCACAGGCGGTCTCCTGGGCAGAAACTAGGATGCTGTCGCCTGCCGAGATCTGCAGAGCGGCAACATGGTCCTTCATCCATACCTTCTCCAGATTCTACTGTCTGGATGTTCAGGCCCGGGAGGACACAGCATTCGCAAGAGCTATCCTAAGCGGACCTCGGGCAGCCTCCCACCCAGTTCGGGAGTAGCTTTTATACATCCCATTGGTCCTGAGTCCATCTGCTACATGCTAGGAAATGGAGAAATTACTTACCTGATAATTTCGTTTTCCTTAGTGTAGACAGATGGACTCAGCAGCCCACTCTCGGCTGCCGTTATACATGGTTGTTCATCAAATCAAGGTAAGCCATGTTTTCCTTTACATAGGGCATCCACCCTGCCGAGTGTTGACGCTTTCCGGTTGAAGATACTGGCGGTCTCCAGCTATAGTCAATCAACCAGTTCAATTAATCCAAATTGTTACGTTGCACCTACGTTATCAGAGTTAAACTCAATCAGTCTATCACACATATATCCATAATGCTTTGCAAGGAAGAATACTGAGCTTCTGCACTTCCTGCAGGGGTATATGTTCTAGGTGCTGACGTCAGATTGAAATCTGATCCGTCTCCAACTGCTATCAGGAGTACACTATACCCATTGGTCCCGAGTCCATCTGTCTACACTAAGGAAAATGAAATTATCAGGTAAGTAATTTCTCTAAAATGGGCACAAGCATATGAAATAGGTGGGGGACCAAGCCATGCAGTGCAAGGAATGGTCCAAAGTACATTAAGTTTAGATTTTTATTGAACCTCACGGATGTGTCACGTGACAGAGTTTATAAAGCACTTTTCACGGACCCTGATTCGATGGGACCTCAGTCAGGAGTTCAGAGATTTCACAGGACAGATGGACCAGCGATTTCACAGGACAGAGGGACCAGCGATTTCACAGGACAGATGGACAGATTGCATGTTTGAACTCTACTGTGAAATCTCTGAATTCTTGACTGAGGTCCCTCCCGAATCAGGATCCGTGTTGGGGGACCGTACAAAGTGCTTTATGAACTCTCTGACACGTGACGCATCCGTGAGGTTGAATAAAAGTCGATATTTAATTGCAGAAAGTCTTGGACGCCTAACTTTGAACCTTTCCTTGGCCTGCATGGTTTTCAATAAAAGGCATCAACTGCACCAGTACAACTTTTCAGTAATTTCAGACAAGAAAGGGAGGTGAGAAACCGCCTGTAATTTTCTACATCTTTTTTAAAATTGGACGCCAGCGTCAAATCCTCTTATGGTTGTGTCTACACTGGATAGTGAAAGGGTTTCATTGTTATGATATTTATAAAGTACCTTCTGATTGTCAAGAAATTTGGTTAGTTGTTTTAGGACCACTGCTTGAATTATTTATGTAATGAAAGGTAAATATAACACTGGGCAAAAGTTTGAAAAATCTGAGGTGCAACCGCACCCCTGAGGTATTACCTCCCAGGCAGCAGTCACACCCGTGCAGTATCTCCTCGCAGCATGCAGCTGCATCCATGCAATATAATCTCGCAGCCAGCAGCCACACCTCTGGTGGTGGTATCACTTCCCAGGCTCCAGCCATACCCCTGCAGGAACAACTCTCAGTTTGTAGTTACATCCCTGAGGTATCACCTCCCAGCGAGCAGTTGCACTCCTGAGGTTGCACCTCTGCTGTATCACCTCTCAGCCCCCTGCCACACCCCTGCAGTAGCATCTCCTAGCATGCAGTCACACCCCTGAGGTATTACATCCCAGGCAGCAGCCACACCCCTGCAATATCATCTCACAGCATGCAGCTGCATCCATGCAATATAATCTCGCAGCCAGCAGCCACACCTCTGTGGTATCACTTCACAGGCTCCAGCCATACCCCTGCATGAGCAACTCTCAGTATGCAGTCACACCCCTGAAGTATCCCCACCCAGGGAGCAGTCACACCCCTGAGGTGTCACCTTGCAGCATGCAGCTGCATCCCTACAATATCATCTTGCAGCCAGCAACCACACCTCTGTGGTAGTATCACTTCACAGGCTCCAGCCATACCCGTGCAGGAGCAACTCTCAGCATGCAGTCATGCCCCTGAAATATCATCTCTCAGTCAGCAGCCACACATGTGAGGAATCACCTCACAGCATGCAGCTGCATATCCAAGATATCATCTGACAGCCAGCAGTCACACCTATGCAGTATCACTTCACAACCAGCAGGCACAGCCCTGTGATATAATCTCACAGCCAGCACCCACACCCTTGCAATAGTACCTACAAGTATGCAGTCTCACCCCTGAGGTGTCATCTCTCAGGCATTGGCTGCACCGCTGCAGTAGCACCTCACAGTGTGCAGCTGCCCTCCTACAGTGTAATCTCACAGCCTGCAGCTGCACCCCTGCAGTAGCATCTCTCAGCCTCCTGCCACACGCCTGTAGTAGCATCTTCCAGCATGCAGTCACACCCCTGAAGTATCCCCTAATAGGCACTGTTTGCACTCCTGCAGTATCACCTCACAGCCTGCAGCTGCACCGCTGCAGTAGCATCTCTCGGTCTCCTGCCACACCCCTGCAGTAGCATCTCCCAGCATGCAGTCGTACCCCTGAGATATCACCTCACAGGCATTGGTTGCACCCCTGAGGTATTGCCTCACAATGTGCAGCTGCACTCCTGTAGTATCACCTCACAGCCTGCAGCTGTACCCCTGCAGTAGCATCTCTCAGTCTCCTGCCAAAAACCTGCAGTGGTATCTCCCAACATGCAGTTGCACCCCTGAGATATCACCTCACAGGCATTGGTTGCACCCCTGAGGTATCACCTCACAGTGTGCAGCTGCACTCCTGCAGTATCATCTCACAGCCTGCAGCTGCACTGCTGCAGTAGCATCTCTCAGCCTCCTGCCACTCCCTTGTAGTAGCATCTCCCAGCATGCAGTTGCACCCCTGAGGTATCACCTCACAGTATGCAGCTGCACACCTGCAGTATCATCTCACAGCCTGCAGCTGCACCCCTGCAGTAGCATCTCTCAGCCTCCTGCCACTCCCTTGTAGTAGCATCTCCCAGCATGCAGTTGCACCCCTGAGGTATCATCTCACAGCCTGCAGCTGCACCCCTGCAGTAGCATCTCTCAGCCTCCTGCCCCTCCCCTGTAGTAGCATCTCCCAGCATGCAGTCGCACAACATAGGTATCACCTCAAAGGCATTGGTTGCACCCCTGAGGTTTCACCTCACAGTATGCAGCTGCACCCCTGCAGTATCATCTCACAGCCTGCAGCTGCACCCCTGCAGTAGCATCTCTGTCTCCTGCCACTCCCCTGTAATAGCATCTCCCAGCATGCAGTCGCACCCCATAGGTATCACCTCACAGGCATTGATTGCACCCCTGAGGTATCACCTCAAACTGTGCAGCTGCACCCCTGCAGTATCATCTCACAGCCTGCAGCTGCACCCCTGCAGTATCATCTCACAGCCTGCAGCTGCACCCCTGCAGTAGCATCTCTGTCTCCTGCCACTCCCCTGTAGTAGCATCTCCCAGCATGCAATCGCACCCATGAGGTATCACCTCAAACTGTGCAGCTGCACCCCTGCAGTATCATCTCTCAGCCTGCAGCTGCACCCCTGCAGTAGCATCTCTGTCTCCTGCCACTCCCCTGTAGTAGCATCTCCCAGCATGCAGTTGCACCCCTGAGGTATCACCTCACAGGCATTGGTTGCACCCCTGAGGTATCACCTCACAGCCTGCAGCTGCACCCCTGCAGTAGCATCTCTCAGCCTCCTGCCACTCCCCTGTAGTAGCATCTCCCAGCCTCCTGCCACTCTCCTGTAGTAGCATCTCCCAGCATGCAATCGCACCCATGAGGTATCACCTCACAGGCACTGGTTGCACCCCTGCAGTATCACCTCTCAGCCTCCTGCCACTCCCCTGTAGTAGCATCTCCCAGCATGCAATCGCACCCATGAGGTATCAGCATTGGTTTCAATCCTGTCCACAGGCACTTCAAGCCAAACAAGTTTTTAGGATATTCACAATTAATATGCATGAGATATATTTACATACATTGCCTCCACTATATGCAGATACGTGTTATGCATATTCACGACTGACTGAGTTTCCTTGTGGCTCTTGAGAGCGAGGTTTGGGAGGCAGTGTGTTCTTCTGCAGCTGCTTCTGCTGCTTTTCTCCATCTTCCTCTAGTGAGAGCCAGAAATCCTCACTGCATCCATCTTATCGCTTCCTGAATTATAGCAGGTGAGATGCTGACATCCGGACAGGCGGGTGTGATGTTTCTAGCTGGTGTCATCCTCTGGGCATGGGGCCATGACCAAGGAGTAAGGATCACACACATCAAAAGAGTGCAGCAAAGAAAACCCTGTATACTAAAGATGGTCCTGAGGTCACAGGTCCTGGGCAGGGTGTGGGAGTGACGCACAGTATCTGTCTCTTGCCACTTCCCTCAGACACTCAGTGAGTCTCTTGGCTTAGACCAAGGAGCGTCTCTGTACTCTCACTTTAAAGATTTCTCTTCGGTTTCTCATCCTACGGACATAAGTCCCCATGTCACGGGCTAGATCACCTCTTTCTGTGCTGAGCTCTTTGTCCTGATGTCACCTGTCTCACCTCTTTCTCTCTTATATCCATGCCCTGGTAGCACGTTTCACATAGCTCACCTCGTTCTCTCCTCTGCCCCATGCTGAGTTGTGCTGTGGTGCCCTGCTTCTCACACCGGATCATCTCTTTCTGAGCTCTAGTGGGAGCCCTGGTGACGTGTCTCACACTAGATTCCATGGTTCCATGGTTCTAGATTCCATGGTTCCATGGTTCTAGATTCCATGGTTCCATGTAAAGCCCCTTTCTCTTTTGGGCAGTTCATCGTTTTATGTAAACCGGAGTGATTTGTAGTTCTCACAAGAACTTCGGTATATAAAAATTAAAAATAAATAAATAAATAAATAGATCACCTCTTTCTCTCTTACAGTGCCATGTTGATGACTGCCTGTGATCTGTCAGCAGTAACCAAGCCGTGGCCAGTTCAGCAGCATGTACGTATCTCATGTTGCGCACATTTTGCAATATTACGTGTTCTGTAGCAGGTGGCCATGCCAGCTCTGCCTAACCTGACATGATGTGCTTGCAAATAGTCCATTGCCATGTGATCTAGGTCATGCATCTGTACGGACATATTAAAGGGAGCCCCTCAGGCATCTATCCTAGGTCTAGCGTTGTCCACTGTTTTATTTCTGTTTGGCTTTGCAACTGCCTTCCACCCCCAAAGGGAAGCCAAAGTGGTTTACAGGCCAGATCAATAATACCTAATTAAACAGAGAATAACGTTTGCTCATGAATTGCTTGGAACCCCTTTGGGGACAGGTTTAGAAGTGAAGAAGATACTGAATCCTCCGCTCCTGGAGTCAGTTTTTAATAGATGTCCCTCTGCCCACATGTGAGTGATCCTTCTCTATATATGGCCCTATTTTTTGGAATTCCTTTCCATTATCTCTATGGTTCATGCAAGATCCCAAGCAATTTAAGAAAATATTAAAAATTCATTTATTTACTGAAGCAGTCCAATGACACCAGACCACTCTTCTCTCCTATTTGTATATTTTGCTACGCAGACAATTATAATTAGCTTGCATTTGCTGTCTGCTCCAATTTGTATATTTTTGTCACACAGATAATTGTATGTGTTTATTCTCGACTGGCCCCTTTGTATGAATGTTTTTACTGTACCTTGCCCTGAACTTTGGAGGGGCGGGTAATAAATGCTTTTAAATAAATGAGGAAATACATAAGTACAAATGCATCAATACAATACAGAGGCTGATCAAAGCCATATTATAAACCAAGTTAGCCCTGCACAGCAGCAAGACATGGAAAGTAAATCTTCCATGCTAGGCACAACTGGAAAGCCAGTGTTGGAGCACTAGGACTACTTGGTGCATGAGGCTGGAGATACATTAGGCTGCAGAGGTGAGATGAGGAAGGCAGGAGATGTATTGGGCTGCATAGACATAATGAGGGAGGCTGGAGATGGATCAGGTTACAGAATCATGATGAAGGAGGCAGGAGATGCACTGGGCTGCATAGACATAATGAGGAAGGCTGGAGATGCACTGAGCTGCAGGGGTGAGATGAGGAAGGCAGGAGATGCATTGGGCTGCAGTGACATAATGAGGAAGGCTGGAGATGCACTGAGCTGCAGAGGTGAGATGAGGGAGGCAGGAGATGCACTGGGCTGCATAGACATAATGAGGAAGGCTGGAGATGCACTGAGCTGCAGAGGTGAGATGGGAGGCAGGAGATGCTTGGGCTGCAGAGGTGAGATGAGGGAGGCAGGAAATGCACTGAGCTGCATAGACATGAGGGAGGCAGGAGATGCATTGGGCTGCAGAGGTGAGATGAGGGAGGCAGGAGATGCACTGGGCTGCAGAGGTGAGATGAGGGAGGCTGGAGATGCTTGGGTTGCAGAGGTGAGATGAGGGAGGCTGGAGATGCATTGGGCTGCAGAGGTGAGATGAGGGAGGCAGGAGATGCTTGGGCTGCAGAGGTGAGATGAGGCAGGCAGGAGATGCATTGGGCTGCAGAGGTGAGATGAGGGAGGCAGGAGATGCATTGGGCTGTAGAGGTGAGATGAGGGAGGCTGGAGATGCACTGGGCTGCAGAGGTGAGATGAGGGAGGCTGGAGATGCATTGGGCTGCAGAGGTGAGATGAGGAAGGCAGGAGATGCTTGGGCTGCAGAGGTGAGATGAGGAAGGCAGGAGATGCATTGGGCTGCAGAGGTGAGATGAGGGAGGCAGGAGATGCACTGGGCTGCTGAGGTGAGATGAGGGAGGCAGGAGATGCACTGAGCTGCATAGACATGAGGGAGGCAGGAGATGCATTGGGCTGCAGAGGTGAGATGAGGGAGGCAGGAGATGCACTGGGCTGCAGAGGTGAGATGAGGGAGGCAGGAGATGCTTGGGCTGCAGAGGTGAGATGAGGGAGGCAGGAGATGCACTGAGCTGCATAGACATGAGGGAGGCAGGAGATGCATTGGGCTGCAGAGGTGAGATGAGGGAGGCAGGAGATGCATTGGGCTGCAGAGGTGAGATGAGGGAGGCAGGAGATGCATTAGGCTGCAGAGGTGAGATGAGGGAGGCAGGAGATGCTTGGGCTGCAGAGGTGAGATGAGGGAGGCAGGAGATGCACTGAGCTGCATAGACATGAGGGAGGCAGGAGATGCATTGGGCTGCAGAGGTGAGATGAGGGAGGCTGGAGATGCTTGGGCTGCAGAGGTGAGATGAGGGAGTCTGGAGATGCATTGGGCTGCAGAGGTGAGATGAGGGAGGCAGGAGATGCACTGGGCTGCAGAGGTGAGATGAGGGAGGCTGGAGATGCTTGGGCTGCAGAGGTGAGATGAGCGAGGCAGGAGATGCATTGGGCTGCAGAGGTGAGATGAGGGAGGCAGGAGATGCACTGGGCTGCAGAGGTGAGATGAGGGAGGCAGGAGATGCATTGGGCTGCAGAGGTGAGATGAGGGAGGCAGGAGATGCACTGGGCTGCAGAGGTGAGATGAAGGAGGCAGGCGATGCACTGAGCTGCATAGACATGAGGGAGGCAGGAGATGCATTGGGCTGCAGAGGTGAGATGAGGGAGGCAGGAGATGCATTGGGCTGCAGAGGTGAGATGAGGGAGGCAGGAGATGCATTGGGCTGCAGAGGTGAGATGAGGGAGGCAGGAGATGCACTGGGCTGCAGAGGTGAGATGAAGGAGGCAGGAGATGCACTGAGCTGCATAGACATGAGGGAGGCAGGAGATGCATTGGGCTGCAGAGGTGAGATGAGGGAGGCTGGAGATGCATTGGGCTGCAGAGGTGAGATGAGGGAGGCTGGAGATGCATTGGGCTGCAGAGGTGAGATGAGGGAGGCAGGAGATGCACTGGGCTGCAGAGGTGAGATGAGGGAGGCATGAGATGAGGGAGGCAGGAGATGCACTGAGCTGCATAGACATGAGGGAGGCAGGAGATGCATTGGGCTGCAGAGGTGAGATGAGGGAGGCAGGAGATGCATTGGGCTGCAGAGGTGAGATGAAGGAGGCAGGAGATGCACTGGGCTGCAGAGGTGAGATGAGGGAGGCAGGAGATGCATTGGGCTGCAGAGGTGAGATGAGGGACGCAGGAGATGCATTGAGCTGCAGAGGTGAGATGAAGGAGGCAGGAGATGCACTGGGCAGGTAGCCAAATCTGAGAGAGAGGGGGTGAGTGCACTGAAATCTCACCCACATCTCTAATGTCACTTCGCTTCCCAAGGCTGAACCTCTGATTTAAATACTGCAAACAAAAGAGCAGAGCCTCCTATTGCAGCCTTTCCCACATTTATTTGTAAGAGAGGTTTTCACACAGTAAATTAAGAAAAATCTTGATGCAGAAATGAGAGCTCGTACATTATTCAAAATAAAAAAGACACCTGATATGATTAATATTCACTGTAATATGCGTGCATTGGGAGGGGGGGGAGATGCAAGCCATATACCAAAGAAGAAAAACAAAGCCAAAATATTCACAAGAAGATGGGCCCAGTGTTGCTGGGTAAGTGGACGAGCCTGATTCCAGAGCTGATCGCTAGCCTGCACTACTTCTTACAGGTGGCAGAGCTGGTAGCGTCCGAATTTTATGACCAAGGAGATAAAGAGAGACGAGAGCTTCACATCGAGCCCGCAGTAAGTAGCCCATTCCTGGGGGGACTCTAGCTGCAGCCCCCCATCTGGCTGTGCTCTGTGGGGGCCGCACACGTCTCTCTGGAAGCTTCCATTCTGATCCCCCTCTGTCGCTTCATTTCTTCGCTTCTTCCCCATCGCCTGGTTCAGCCTTTGCAAGAATGTTTGTCAGACGCTGGGTGGGCAGGGGGCACTGTGAGCAGTGAGGCATTCTGGTACATGTAGTTCCCTCCTTAATGACAGCACTAAACCTCTCATCAAACCCTGCCGAATCTGCTCCCTTCTTCTTTCTCGTTCTGCCACCCTAGGAAATTTCCCCTTCATTTGTCTGTTTCTGCTAAAACCTTTGGTACACTCCTCAGCTTCCCACATGTCTCCTCCTGCGTCTCTGCCCTCAACTCTTCCCCCTGCTTTTAACTGCACACTCTCAGGAAGACTCACTCCTCTCTGTCTTCTGATTCTTGTTGGCTCCTTATCCAAAGCATTTTTATGTCTTTATGTAAAAACATGATATATTCTGTGTCTAACAGAAACATCAAAGCACAGTACAAAAAAACATAAACAAACACAGTTACACTCTAAAACCTACACCCACACTAATCCCACCCCCAACCTTAACCAATTATAATAAACATAAACATATAAAGTTACACTCTAAAACCTACACCCACACTAATCCCTCCCCCAACCTTAACCAATTATAATAAACATAAACATATAAAGTTACACTCTAAAACCTACACTCACATTAATCACTCCCCCAACCTTAACCAATTATAATAAACATATAAAGTTACACTCTAAAACCTACACCCACACTAATCCCACCCCCAACCTTAACCAATTATAATAAACATAAACATATAAAGTTACACTCCAAAACCTACACCCACACTAATCCCTCCCCCAACCTTAACCAATTATAATAAACATAAACATATAAAGTTACACTCCAAAACCTACACCCACACTAATCCCTCCCCCAACCTTAACCAGTTATAATAAACATATAAAGTTACACACTAAAGCCTACACCCACACTAATCCCTCCCCAACCTTAACCAATTATAATAAACAAAAACATATAAAGTTACACTCTAAAACCTACACCCACACTAATCCCTCCCCCAACCTTAACCAATTATAATAAACATATAAAGTTACACTCTAAAACCTACACCCACACTAATCCCTCCCCCAACCTTAACCAGTTATAATAAACATATAAAGTTACACTCTAAAACCTACACCCACACTAATCCCTCCCCCAACCTTAACCAATTATAATAAACAAAAACATATAAAGTTACACTCTAAAACCTACACCCACACTAATCCCTCCCCCAACCTTAACCAATGATAATAAACATATAAAGTTACACACTAAAGCCTACACCCACACTAATCCCTCCCCAACCTTAACCAATTATAATAAACAAAAACATATAAAGTTACACTCTAAAACCTACACCCACACTAATCCCTCCCCCAACCTTAACCAATGATAATAAACATATAAAGTTACACACTAAAGCCTACACCCACACTAATCCCTCCCCCAACCTTAACCAATGATAATAAACATAAACATATAAAGTTACACTCTAAAACCTACACCCACACTAATCCCTCCCCCAACCTTAACCAATGATAATAAACATAAACATATAAAGTTACACTCTAAAACCTAAAGCCACACTATTTATTTTATTTATTTATTTTATTTAATATTTATTTCTATACCGGACTTCACGAATAGAATTCACATCAGGCCGGTTTACATGGAACTTAGGGGATAAACAAGTGTAACCAAACAAGAAGGCTGAAACAAGCAGAGTTACATAAAACAAGGGCAGTGAACTTGGGGGCTAGAGTAGCCAGGAAGAAAGGTAGAGCGGAATTAGCAACAAATAAATAATATAAAACGGGTTATGAGATAGTAATTATCTCATTCCTTGGGCTGAGTCCTAATCCCTCCCCCAACCTTAACCACATAATAAACACAAACACATGTAGTTACACATTAAAAGCCATACCCATACTAATCCCTCCCCAACTTCAGCCAGTTATAATGAACCTAAACACACATAGTAACATAATACACACACAGTTACACTCGAAACCTATACCCACACTAATCACTCCCCCAATCTTAAGCAATTATAATGAACATAAATACACGTAGTTACATAATACACACACAGTTACACTCTAAAACCTACACCCATACTAATCCCTCCCCAACCTTATCCAGTTATAATGAACTTAAACACACATAGTAACATAATACACACACAGTTACACTCGAAACCTATACCCACACTAATCACTCCCCCAATCTTAAGCAATTATAATGAACATAAATACACGTAGTTACATAATACACACACAGTTACACTCTAAAACCTACACCCATACTAATCCCTCCCCAAACTTATCCAATTATAATGAACTTAAACACACATAGTTACATATTACACACACAGTTACACTCGAAACCTATACCCACACTAATCACTCCCCCAATCTTAAGCAATTATAATGAACATAAATACACGTAGTTACATAATACACACACAGTTACACTCTAAAACCTACACCCATACTAATCCCTCCCCAACCTTATCCAGTTATAATGAACTTAAACACACATAGTAACATAATACACACACAGTTACACTCGAAACCTATACCCACACTAATCACTCCCCCAATCTTAAGCAATTATAATGAACATAAATACACGTAGTTACATAATACACACACAGTTACACTCTAAAACCTACACCCATACTAATCCCTCCCCCAATCTTAAGCAATTATAATGAACTTAAACACACATAGTTACATATTACACACACAGTTACACTCGAAACCTATACCCACACTAATCACTCCCCCAATCTTAAGCAATTATAATGAACATAAATACACGTAGTTACATAATACACACACAGTTACACTCTAAAACCTACACCCATACTAATCCCTCCCCAACCTTATCCAATTATAATGAACTTAAACACACATAGTTACATATTACACACACAGTTACACTCGAAACCTATACCCACACTAATCACTCCCCCAATCTTAAGCAATTATAATGAACATAAATACACGTAGTTACATAATACACACACAGTTACACTCTAAAACCTACACCCATACTAATCCCTCCCCAACCTTATCCAATTATAATGAACTTAAACACACATAGTTACATATTACACACACAGTTACACTCTAAAACCTACTATAATAAACATAAACATATAAAGTTACACTCTAAAACATATGTTGTGTTCTGCGCCCACGGGCGTGCCCCCCTACCTGACCGCGACGGCGACCCGTCGCTGCAAGCACCAGGTGAAGAGCCGTGGTCCGGTGCCGTTGTTCCCGCTCGTCGGCACGGGTCCCCGGGGTGACCACAGGGCTGGGAGCCGTCCCTGCTCCTCCTGTGCAGCATCTAACAGCTTCTCCCCTGCGGCTGGAATCCAAGATGGCCGCTGCCATCTTAGGCGCGAGGCCGCTCCCCCTCACTAGATTTAAAGGGTCCTGATCCCTTTAACTACTTCCAGCTGTCTTCAATGAGCCATAGCAGAGGAAGTATAAAAGGAGGCTTCCTCTGCTCATTTCTTGACTTGGCAACTTTTGGGTTAGTCAGGTGGTCTACTTCGGATCCTTGTTCCTGTCTTGTCTTGGTGTTCCTGGTGTGTGACTTCGGACTGGCAAGCAGTGATTCCTGGTGTGTGACTTCGGACTGGCAAGCGATGATCCCTTGGTGTGTGACCTCGGACTGGTAATCGACGACCCTCTGGCACTTGACCTTGGACTTCTTCTTGACCATCGTCTCCAAGGGCCCACCTAAGTCCCAGCGGCCCGGGTCCCTACGGGCTCCTCCCAGGGGGACCACGGTCTTCCAGGGGTGAAGCTCCAGTCAGCCCTTACACCGAACGCTCGACTCCTTGACCTCTCAAAGGTCCACCTAAGTCCCAGCGGTCCAGGTCCCTATGGGCTCCAGTGGTGAAGACACAGTTCCTTTCCTCGATGTCATGACTCTTCGTCTGCCTCCACAGTCACCTCAGTCTCCAGTGCTGAGGGTCAGCTGGTCACGTCTTCTGTTCCTGCCTCGCCACCCGACTGGAGAACCTACGGATCTTCCTCCTAAGATATATCATCCTCCCATCGGCCCAAGGGTTCAGAAGCCTGAGCATAACAACATACACCCACACTAATCACTCCCCCAACCTTAACCAATTATAATGAACACAAACACATGTAGTTACACATTAAAAGCCATACCCACACCAATCCTTCCCCAACCTTATCCAGTTATAATGAACCTAAACACACATAGTTACATACAGTTACAGTCTAAAACCTACACCCACACCAATCCCTCCCCAACCTTATCCAGTTATAATGAACCTAAACACACGTAGTCACATACAGGTACACTCTAAAACCTACACCCACACCAATCCTTCCCCCAACCTTATCCAGTTATAATGAACCTAAACACACGTAGTTACATACAGTTACAGTCTAAAACCTACACCCACACCAATCCCTCCCCAACCTTATCCAGTTATAATGAACCTAAACACACGTAGTCACATACAGGTACACTCTAAAACCTACACCCACACCAATCCCTCCCCAACCTTATCCAGTTATAATGAACCTAAACACACATAGTTACATACAGTTACACTCTAAAACCTACACCCACACCAATCCCTCCCCAACCTTATCCAGTTATAATGAACCTAAACACACGTAGTCACATACAGGTACACTCTAAAACCTACACCCACACCAATCCCTCCCCCAACCTTATCCAGTTATAATGAACCTAAACACACATAGTTACATACAGTTACACTCTAAAACCTACACCCACACCAATCCCTCCCCAACCTTATCCAGTTATAATGAACCTAAACACACATAGTTACATACAGTTACACTCTAAAACCTACACCCACACCAATCCCTCCCCAACCTTATCCAGTTATAATGAACCTAAACACACGTAGTCACATACAGGTACACTCTAAAACCTACACCCACACCAATCCCTCCCCAACCTTATCCAGTTATAATGAACCTAAACACACGTAGTCACATACAGTTACACTCTAAAACCTACACCCACACCAATCCCTCCCCAACCTTATCCAGTTATAATGAACCTAAACACACGTAGTCACATACAGGTACACTCTAAAACCTACACCCACACCAATCCCTCCCCAACCTTATCCAGTTATAATGAACCTAAACACACGTAGTCACATACAGTTACAGTCTAAAACCTACACCCACACCAATCTCTCCCCCAACCTTATCCAGTTATAATGAACCTAAACACACGTAGTCACATACAGGTACACTCTAAAACCTACACCCACACCAATCCCTCCCCAACCTTATCCAGTTATAATGAACCTAAACACACATAGTTACATACAGTTACACTCTAAAACCTACACCCACACCAATCCCTCCCCAACCTTATCCAGTTATAATGAACCTAAACACACGTAGTCACATACAGGTACACTCTAAAACCTACACCCACACCAATCCCTCCCCAACCTTATCCAGTTATAATGAACCTAAACACACGTAGTTACATACAGTTACACTCTAAAACCTACACCCACACCAATCCCTCCCCAACCTTATCCAGTTATAATGAACCTAAACACACATAGTTACATACAGGTACACTCTAAAACCTACACCCACACCAATCCCTCCCCAACCTTATCCAGTTATAATGAACCTAAACACACGTAGTCACATACAGGTACACTCTAAAACCTACACCCACACCAATCCCTCCCCAACCTTATCCAGTTATAATGAACCTAAACACACGTAGTCACATACAGGTACACTCTAAAACCTACACCCACACCAATCCCTCCCCAACCTTATCCAGTTATAATGAACCTAAACACACGTAGTCACATACAGTTACACTCTAAAACCTACACCCACACCAATCCCTCCCCAACCTTATCCAGTTATAATGAACCTAAACACACGTAGTCACATACAGTTACACTCTAAAAACCTACACCCACACCAATCCCCTCCCCAACCTTATCCAGTTATAATGAACCTAAACACACATAGTTACATACAGTTACACTCTAAACCTACACCCACACCAATCCCTCCCCAACCTTATCCAGTTATAATGAACCTAAACACACATAGTTACATACAGTTACACTCTAAAACCTACACCCACACCAATCCCTCCCCCAACCTTATCCAGTTATAATGAACCTAAACACACGTAGTTACATACAGGTACACTCTAAAACCTACAGCCCACACCAATCCCTCCCCAACCTTATCCAGTTATAATGAACCTAAACACACATAGTTACATACAGTTACACTCTAAAACCTACACCCACACCAATCCCTCCCCAACCTTATCCAGTTATAATGAACCTAAACACACGTAGTCACATACAGTTACACTCTAAAACCTACACCCACACCAATCCCTCCCCAACTTTATCCAGTTATAATGAACCTAAACACACATAGTTACATACAGTTACACTCTAAAACCTACACCCACACCAATCTCTCCCCCAACCTAAACCAGTTATAATGAACCTAAACACACGTAGTCACATACAGGTACACTCTAAAACCTACACCCACACCAATCCCTCCCCAACCTTATCCAGTTATAATGAACCTAAACACACGTAGTCACATACAGGTACACTCTAAAACCTACACCCACACCAATCCCTCCCCAACCTTATCCAGTTATAATGAACCTAAACACACGTAGTTACATACAGTTACACTCTAAAACCTACACCCACACCAATCTCTCCCCCAACCTAAACCAGTTATAATGAACCTAAACACACGTAGTTACATACAGTTACACTCTAAAACCTACACCCACACCAATCTCTCCCCAACCTTATCCAGTTATAATGAACCTAAACACACGTAGTCACATACAGGTACACTCTAAAACCTACACCCACACCAATCTCTCCCCCAACCTAAACCAGTTATAATGAACCTAAACACACGTAGTTACATACAGTTACACTCTAAAACCTACACCCACACCAATCCCTCCCCAACCTTATCCAGTTATAATGAACCTAAACACACGTAGTTACATACAGTTACACTCTAAAACCTACACCCACACCAATCTCTCCCCAACCTTATCCAGTTATAATGAACCTAAACACACGTAGTTACATACAGTTACACTCTAAAACCTACACCCCACACCAATCCCTCCCCAACCTTATCCAGTTATAATGAACCTAAACACACGTAGTCACATACAGGTACACTCTAAAACCTACACCCACACCAATCCCTCCCCAACCTTATCCAGTTATAATGAACCTAAACACACGTAGTCACATACAGGTACACTCTAAAACCTACACCCACACCAATCTCTCCCCCAACCTAAACCAGTTATAATGAACCTAAACACACGTAGTTACATACAGTTACACTCTAAAACCTACACCCACACCAATCCCTCCCCAACCTTATCCAGTTATAATGAACCTAAACACACGTAGTCACATACAGGTACACTCTAAAACCTACACCCACACCAATCCCTCCCCAACCTTATCCAGTTATAATGAACCTAAACACACATAGTCACATACAGGTACACTCTAAAACCTACACCCACACCAATCTCTCCCCCAACCTAAACCAGTTATAATGAACCTAAACACACGTAGTTACATACAGTTACAGTCTAAAACCTACACCCACACCAATCCCTCCCCAACCTTATCCAGTTATAATGAACCTAAACACACGTAGTCACATACAGGTACACTCTAAAACCTACACCCACACCAATCCCTCCCCAACCTTATCCAGTTATAATGAACCTAAACACACGTAGTTACATACAGTTACAGTCTAAAACCTACACCCACACCAATCTCTCCCCCAACCTAAACCAGTTATAATAAAATTCTTCCAGTCAACTGCCAACCCCACCCCCAACTATTTCCCAACCTGGACAAAAATGACATATTTCTGACACACCAACCAATCTGAGCCTTAAGCATAGCTGAAAGACTTCTGCGTAAAATCAGCCTTTAAGCTTCTTGATTGTTCAGTATTAAGCATGTTTGTGCAGCATTGTTGTGCTTCCTCAAAGAGGTGAGCTGCACTACTGTCGGCGAAAGGATGGCCAACAGATCTTGTTGTATATGCATATTTGTATTGCTCTATAAAGGTGGCAGTCATGCTAGCAAATACTATGGTACTCCAGAAACATCCATGAATCATTGAAAGAACCTTAAACTAAGATCTGGCCTTGATGAGCAGCCAGTGCAGATCGCTCTATGTTTTCCCACTCAGTACCTTGCAGCTGTATGTTACAGAAGGTTAATATTTGATAGCCCTAAGTATAAGGAGTCTGCTTGTTAACGCATGGACAACAGTAGCAAGATCTTTTGGTTTGAATAAAGGCTGAAGCTGGTGAAGCATTTGCAAGCAAACAAAGCAGATTGCACCACTGAAGAATCCTGCAGTTTCATAGAAAGTCGGAAATGCAATTTGACCCCCAAACTTCTCACCCAATCTTTTGGTGTAAGAGACACCCCTGCCAGACAGGGCAAGATCTCTGAGATTCTCTCCCATCCAGAAAACCATGACACTTCCAACTTCAATTTAAACTGACAAGGCCACTGTATCTAGCTAGGAATTTAAATTCTGGAGTTCTGATGCCTGACCTTGGGGAATATATGACATTCAATGCCATATTCCTAAATCAAATTGGCTAATGCGATCTTAAGAACATAAGAAATGCCATACTGGGTCAGACCAATGGTCCATCAAGCCCAGCATACTGTCTCTGATACTGGCCAGATCACAAATAACCAGCAGATCCCAAAGCATAGATCCAACACTTCTTGCTCATCACCAGGGATAAGCTGTGACTTTCTGAAGTCTACATGGCTAATACTGCTTTATGGGCTTTTCCTCCATGAACTCGTCTAAACCGTTTTTAAATCCAGCTATGCTAACTGCTTTCACCACATCTTCCGGCAACGAATCCCATAGTTTAATTGTGTGTTTTTATTTGTTACTTTTGGTTCTCTTGGGTTTCCTTCACACTGCATTTGCTGAAAAGCAGAGTTGCTTACTAGTAACAGGTGTTCTCCGAGGACAAGCAGGATGGCAGTCCTCACACATGGGTGACATCATCGGATGGAGCCCGGCACGGAACTTTGATCTCAAAGATTCTAGAACTCTCAAACATGCCCTACTGAGCATGTGCAGCTGCAGTCATCACCCCGCCCCCTAGGCAGAGTCCCTCAGTCCATGATACAGCTCACGCATGGAGAAACCAACTCCCAGGGGAGGCGCATGGGTTTCATGAGGACTGACACCTTGCTGTCCTCTGAGAACACCTGGTACAGGTAAGCAACTCTGCTTTCTCCTTGGCCTAGGTAGTCCTCCCAATGGGTGATTCCCAAGCTACCAGCTTGGGAATCACCAGCTGTCTAAGCAGGACAACGTGAGAAACTCCACGGTGCTGAAAGCACCACCTCTCTCCCTTTTGCCTGTGAGGCAGCCAACCAAAAAATGGGTCTAGGTGGGAAAAGAGTTGGGTTCTACAAAGAAAACCATAGAAAAGCCTGAGATACAAAACTCCAAAGTGTAGCAGAGGCACCTAAGGTAGAGGAGTGATTTATTTATTTAAAAATGTATATACCACATATCAAAAATGTCTATGCCGAGAAATCCCTTCTCCAGGAAACGGAGAACTAGGGCCACCCATTGTAGGGGTGGGCAACCAGGCACCGGGGGGGGGGGGGGAACCATAAGGGTTGTCTTCCCTTCCTGAAGAGACAGGAAAGCAATGGGAATTGGGGCCTCCTGATCCCGAAAAACGTTCCAACTCTCCAGGTGAGAGTTGGGTTACAGTCACTGACCACTGAGGTTCATAAGCGGCCAAATCTACCACCTGCAACCACTCTCAGATGGGGTAGGCCACTAAGATAACCAATGACTGCCACTGCCGACCCCCATTGCCCGCTAGTCTTGGCCTACAAGGAGATGCACCGATTCAAAGAATCGAGGCTCCAAAACGGCGATAGATGTGCAAGGAACTGAGCCCCAAGGACTTCTCTCGAAGGGGATTCCTAACATGGGGGGGGGGGGGGGGGTTTGAAAGACATACTCCTTTTCTGAGGGAGAGAAGAGACCTGACACTACCCTCCTGGTAACCACTCCCATAGGGGTTTGACCAGGAACATGGTCGAAGGTCAGTTCAGGTGCTGCAGCGCACCCCTGTTGTGTTCACCATGAGGGAAACACACACATCCATACACTAGAGGGCAACTGGAAGAATAGTTCCCTCCTCTTTAAAAGCACGAGGACCAGTACTCATACAGTATCTCATCTTGCAAATGGGGGCACACCTATGAACCCACTCACTGTACTTGTGGGTAGAATCCCATGGCACAGCAAAGAACGAGCATCACAGAGTGGGTGATGGTGTCCTTCTCACCCTATGGTGCAGAACAGACAAAGAAGCTAATACATTGACGCAATGATGGCAGATCTCTGGCATGGCTGTGTACTGCGCCAGCAGAGAGAATGCCACCTGAGGCACTTGGAGGAGTAGATGACCCCTGCCGTACCGACCATGCATGCTGCACGCCACTGTTGCACAAACTCTTAATGGAGTCAATAGGACCAGTGTGACAACGGCATCCCCAGTATCACTGGGGCTCTGATTATGGCATGATGGTGGGCAGCATTCTTTGGCATCGGCCCCATGGTACCCCCAGTACCTGATAACACTCCAAAAGACTGAATACAGCCTTTGAAATGGCGTCATGAATGGGTCACTGTCCTTTCCATCATGTAAAGGCAGCAGCGAAGGCCATGGAGATCGACGGTGCTCTGCGGCAGTGTCCCACGGTATCCGACTGTGTCCACTAGTATCTGCTGTGGTGACGGCGCCTGTGGGGCCTGTAGCGTTCTCGCGCTCACCAATGATGGATCGCATCAATGGCACTAAACGATGCTGCACTCAGGGCTTTGACTGCGCTTGATCGTGCTGCAGGCCTGAGTAGTTTGACGGTATACAGTGCCATCTATGGTGCCCCAGGCACCTGTGGATGTCAACAGTTCGACAACACTGATGAATACCCTGTTGCCCTAAGATGTAAATGGACCGGCAGTATTGATGATGCCAGTGGCTCCTGAAGGCAGAGGCTCTGCAATACCAACACAGCACTGATACGCCAGATTGATGCTGAAAGGAGCTAATGACTGCTGGCACCGTTGACTGTTCCCCTCAGCTCACCTATACTCCCAAGGGCTTCGATGCTGCAAGCTCAGTGGCATCCCTTTGCCAGCAGCCATGGCTGATGATAGCCTTGACAGCATCTCTAGAGCTCATTAGTCCCAATGGTGCTTGAAGCACGGTGGAGCCTCTGATGTCCCACAATTCCAGCGGCTCAGGACCCCTGAAATCATCGGCATCCATGGTGCCTGACAGCCGTAGACCAGTGAAGAGACACCACGATGCCCCTTGGTGCCCTGTCTGGACAACACAAAGGAGCCTGGAGAGCACCGGACATACTGGATGCCTCGGTGCTCCAGGATGCCTTGGGTCAATGTCGACCCCAGCACTCAAAAGCACCAAAGTCACCCAAAACCCAAAGCCTCAATCACCTGAGGGCTTCAGTGGCACTCAGGGGCTCCCAGGAGCCCCAGCAGTTGATGGGCTTCAGGGCGACCAGGGCGCTCAGTAGCGATCCCGGTGCCTCATCGATGGTGCTCGCCTGATGGCTTCCATCTGCTTCAAAGGGAGTGGGAATAGGGGAATTGGATTCAGAGTGCAACCAACGAGGGCCTTGACTTTTATGGTTTGGGAAACAAATAAACATGGGGGGAAACTTGCTGAGGCAGCTTTTACTACCCTTATTCACTAAGCTTGATACTTTTGATGCAGCTCCATGATTGCTCTCTGTTTCCATGGCAAGGGTTAACGGAATTTGGATTCAAACAGCATCTGAGGGCCCTGACTTTTACGGTTTGGGAAACTGATAAGCATGAGGGTATCCTGCACAGTGCAGCATATACTGGCATAAGCTTGCTGGACAGACTGAGTGAATCATTTGGTCCTTTTCTACCATCATTTCTATGTTTGTATGGTAGCCCCGCACCTTGATGGCATAGAGAGTGGCCCTGAGGGCGGCCTTGCACCGCGATGGCATTGAGACAGCCCCGCACATCGATAGCCTTGAGGGCAGCAATGGCATTGAGGCCGGCCATACACCTCGATAGCATTGAGGTTGGCCACACACCCCAATGGCATCAAGGGCGTCTGGCATCGAGAGCAGCCACAACCTCAGTGGCATTGAGGACATTGATGGCATTAAGGGTGGCTCCGATGACATCTAGAGTATAACCATGGCGTTCAATGGCAGTCCTGGTCCCTGACGTAATGTTGACCACAATGCTAGAGGTCGGTGCATCTACTCTGCTGCATTGAGCCCATAGCACTCGATGCTAAGGTCAATGCCATTTCTCCGGTGCATCGAGAGCCCATGGTGGTCGAAACATCTGTGGCACCTGCCAATGCCTATGGCACAAAAGGCCAGCTCGATGGCCCTTATAGCATTGAGGGAGGTCATGCACCTGGATGACATTGATGGCACCCTGGAATCTCAGTGATGCAGAAGTGACCTTTGTGCTCAGTGGCAGTCCTGGTCCCTGCACAGTCCTGACATTGATGTGTCAGACCATTGGTGCACTGGCCTGGATATGCACGGGCAACCAATACAGGGCATGACACCAAAGGTGCAGCAGCAATTCTGCTTGCCCAGGATGCTGCTCACCCTCTCTCACATGGAAACTGCACTGCTATCACAGGCAAGCAGGAGGGGAGGTTAAGTAGTCCAGGGTTCCTGCTGATGGTGACTAGTTCCTTTGAATGTGGGGAGGATGAGCGCTCCCCCCCCCCCCTACAAGAACTGTGTGGTCCTCGATCTTTTCAACGTACAAACCTCCATCGATGCCGATCAATCAGTGAAACGATATGGAACTCTTGTCCAGACAGAGCTCAGGTGAGTCCCCAGGCTCAGTGGCCTACACAGGTCACTCATAGACTGCATTCTGCCAGTCCTGCCAGCATCCGGAGAGGACACAGATACTGAACTGCAGGTGCAGTATTATTATTATAATAAGGGATAGAATTAGACTCTGCCAGGCTGCACAGCGAATAATGCCTGCCATGTAGCTGGCAGACAGAAGAAACAAGAAAAAGGAAAAGAAAAAGAACAGATCTAGAAAAAATCACTTATGAGGAGAGAGCAGAGCAGAGCACACGGCTCCCGTGACCATACGGCTCCGTGGAAAACAAAAAAGAGACTGAGGGACTCTGCCTAGGGAGCAGAGTGATGACTGCAGCTGCACATGCTCAGTAGGAGCATATCTGAGAGTTCTAGAATCTTTGACATCAAAGTTCTGTGCCGGGTTCCATCTGATGATGTCACCCATGTGTGAGGACTAACATCCTGATGTCTCGGAGAACACCTGTTACAGGTAAGCAACTCCTCCCAGTTACGTCCCCAAACACCACTAACTTAGCTGGATAAATTCTAGCCACCTAACTTATTAGCCGGCTAGAATTTAGCCAGATAAACCCAAATATTCTGAGTTATCCAGCTAAATGCTTTTGAATATGGACCTCTCTGTGTCCTGGGGCAGGCTGGTTGTGAGGCACCCACCTTGGTAAACGCACATATATTTGGGATGCAGAAACAGAGGGGATGGAAGGGTGAAGTACCAGTTAGGACAGAGACCTTAAGGTATAGCTCCATGATGAGACCGCACCTCGAATACTGTGTACAATTTTGGTCGCTGCATCTCAAAAAAGATATAATTGCGATGGAGAAGGTACAGAGAAGAGCAACCAAAATGATAAAGGGGATGGAACAGCTCCCCTATGAGGAAAGGGTGAAGAGGTTAGGGCTGTTCAGCTTGGAGAAGAGACGACTGAGGGGGGATATGATAGAGGTGTTTAAGATCATGAGAGGTCTAGAACGGGTAGATGTGAATCGGTTATTTACTCTTTCGGATAATAGAAGGACTAGGGGGCACTCCATGAAGTTAGAAAGTAGCACATTTAAGACTAATCGGAGAAAGTTCCTTTTTACTCAACGCACAATAAAGCTCTGGAATTTGTTGCCAGAGGATGTGGTTAGTGCAGTTAGTGTAGCTGTGTTTAAAAAAGGTTTGGATAAGTTCTTGGAGGAGAAGTCCATTAATGGCTATTAATCAAGTTACTTAGGGAATAGCCACTGCTATTAATTGCATCAGTAGCATGGGATCTTCTTAGTGTTTGGGTAATTGCCAGGTTCTTATGGCCTGGATTGCCCTTTGTTGGAAACAGGATGCTGGGCTTGATGGACCCTTGGTCTGACCCAGTATGGCATGTTCTTATGTCCTTATGTTCTTAAGGTAGATGTAAAGAAGTGAAGGGAAAGCCAGAGGTGAGCTAGGGATGTGTGGTACTGCGCCAGGCATGAAACAGCAGAAACTAGATGAGCTTCACGGCCTTCATCTGCTCATTTTCTTTTTTATTTGTTTTGTTGAATCTGACAGTTTTTCTCCTTGGATTCTTTGGGGGAGGAGGCTGCTTTTAATGCTATAAATGAGTTAATTTGCCTTTTTGCTTTCAGGATTTGATGAACCGAGAGAAAAAGGACAAAATTCCATGCATGCAGGTTGGCTTCATTGATGCCATCTGCTTACAACTCTATGAGGTAGGTAAAAAACAAATCTGGGCACATTATCTGCCACTGGACACTGAGGCCAAAGTCCAGTGAAATTCAGAAATCTCCCGAGATGTCCATGGGAACAACGGGAAAGATCACAGAACTTTCCGGAATCTAGCAAATACGGAGATTTTCTGGACTGCAAGTCATGATTTGACCTTTCATTGAAAAAACCTCGGTTTTCATAGATGTAAGCTATAAACTCCCGCTGAGCACAGGGAGTTTCTCTCTAACCTACCTTCACGTGCGCTTTCTCTCCTTCCCCAGAAACATGACGTTCTCAGAAAGCAGAGGTAGCATCTTTCTCCTTCTTATTCAGGCTTCCTGCTCAATCAGAACCAAGGCTGCATCTGGCATCAAAAGACTTCCTTCACAAGCAGCCAGGAGTTCTTCCTCTGCTTTATATTGTCGTACCAACTTGGTCCAATCATTGCGAGAGTGGCCCTTGACCAGGGATCACAGATCGCAGCTCCCTCTAGAGCTCAGTACTATGGACCCTGATTCTGATCACTGCTGTCCATACCCTCCCCAAGGGCTGCGACTACCGAATCCAGGAAGCCTTGAATATTATTAAGTGTCAGAAAAGGAAGCTTCTTTGCAGAGAAAACAATTTGGGAAAGCATTTGTATTTTCCCATAAAGAGGGATTTCTCAGCTGTTGCTGCTTGGGCTCAGTTTATTAATGATAGGATGCTTAAGAACCATCTGTTACTGAATGCTCGCAAAACCAAAGCAATACGTTTTTCCCGTGATCCAGATGTTTTAGAAAAACATATTAGCTCTTTGTCATTCAATTTTCAAGTTCAGTGCAAAATCTGGCTGTACTTTTTGACAGTCGTTTTAACTTTAAGGCTCACTTGCAGAGTATTCTGAAGGGTGCTTATTTTAAATTATGGCTGTTACGTCATTTGAAATATATACGTGAAAAGGACGGCTTTCAAAGTATTGTTCAGGCTTTTGTATTGTCTTCGGTAGATTGCTGCAACTCTCTTTTTGTTGGCCTGCCTGGTGTGTCGTTGAGAGCCGTACAGGTTTTGCAAAATTCAGCTGCTGGGCTAATATTTGGGGGACAGTGATGTGATCATGTCATGCCTTGGCTCAAGGAATTTCACCGGTGAAGTTTAGATCGAGGTTTAAGTTAAAGGCCGTGCTTATTTAGCTGATTTTCTGCAACCTTACACTCCTAGTTGTAATTTACGTTCGCTGGTAAGAGTTGTCTGGTGGTTCCTTTCACTAATCTAGCTCGATTGCAAGATATACGCAGTAGGTGATTTTGGATTGCAGGGCTAGCTTTATACAATGCCCTACCTGGGGCTTTGCAAGCTTTTGATGACATAAAGTCAGTTTGAAAGCTTCTTAAGGCACATCTGTTTGTTCAGCCATTTCCTTTAATTTGAGTTTAATTTCTTTCAGTATTTAGTGCATTTTATGTATTTTTGTTTTATTTATTATGTGTTAATTTTTATATATAATAGTTTTATTTATTTATTTTATTTTTTATTTAACACTTTTCTATACCGACCTTCATGGTTGAAAGACCATATCAGATCGGTTTACATCGAATTGGGGAACTGTAGCTAAAACAATAGTTTGAACAGGAAGAACAAAGTTACATTCAACAAGGAAAGTAAACTTGGAAGCATAGATTCTTGGAAAGAAAGGCTTAAGAATGTAGTAAATAAATAGTATAAACAATTGCTGAGTCAGGGGGGGCTCTTATTCCGAACTTAATTTGTTTTGATGGGGGCGCAAGAGTTAAATGCCTTCCAGGATCCTCAGCCAGTAGAAATACCAACTAGTCAATACAATTATAGAAGAAAATGGAGACTCTGATATCAATGTTATCATCCATCTGGGAACTAATGACCTTGCTAGAAATGGTATCTTTGAAGCACAGAAAGATTTCCAAAATCTAGAGAACAAGATTAGACATGTGGCAAAGACCATTGCATTTTCAGAAGTATTACTTGTTCATGGAAAGAGGAAGGAAAGAAAGTGGTTTTGGAGATACATTGGAGGCTGGGGGCATGTATGGATCAATAGAAGATTATTGTTACGCCTGTCGATCTCAGACGGCTGCGACCTCTCATGCTCACCTCCTTTTTCCCTGCACTGTCAATCCTAGGAAGAATGGCGGCCTCCGCTAACCAACACCAACCTCCCCAGCGTCCTCGGAATGGCGTGGGTGCTGCCGACCGCCATCTTGTCCCTGGAATCACCTAAGGCGCACGCAAGGGCCTCCTTTGTACACGTCATGGCGGGAACCTCGGGGGCGTCCCCTCCCAATGACATCAACTCGCTGACTACGAGTTACAAGGAGTTTCCTCATTGCTGAATCCGCTCCATTCTTGGACTTCTGTTCCAGACTTGCTCTTGGTTTGTGGACGCTCCTCAGGGGCCCTTCCGTGTTCCTGGCTATCTGCTCCTCAGAGGGCCTTCCTGCCTTGGACTACGACTTGACCCACTTCTTGGGTCACTCTCCTGGAACTACCACTGTGAGTACCTTTCTACAAGACTTCAGCGATACCATCTTTACTGAAGCTTCTCTGTGGTGTACCCCGTGCCTCGGGTCACTACCGCGCCTCTTCAGTAGAAGTTGTTCCAGTATACCCTGTGCTGCAGGGTATTGCCATACCAGCTACAAGATCCGCTTCCGGGTTCCTACACCTCAGACTGGTTCATCATCATCTTCAGTACAGTCATCCTCGGCGTACCCCGCTCTGCGGGCCACTACCGGATCTTCATATCTGTGGTATCACCCTGGGCACACCCACTGCTCATAACTGTACTTATCTGCAGTCCCTGCTCTGCGGGGTCTGCTTTTCCTTCCTCCACAGGCTCCTCCCTGTGGGCGGAGACATCTCTCATCTCGACCCAAGGTTCACATCTATACAAAAACATAACAATTATATGGTAAGGATGGTCTCGATTTGTCCTTGGCAGGAAAGCAGATGCTACATGAGAAATTCAGATCATACATTATCAGGCATTTAAACTAGAGGGCAGGGGTGGCAGGATGTGGTGAATGAAATTGCCAGGTCACCTCTAACCGATTCAGGAAGTGAGAGGAGAAAATAAAAAAAAATCAATCAGCTCAAAAAAGTAGAAAAGATGACGAGGAAGAGCAGCAAACCAAAGGAGAAAAGTTGGGAAGCTATGACCACAAATACTCGTAGGTTGGGCAATAAAATTCCAGACATGATGGACTTGGACATCATTGCTGTTATGGAGACATAGTTCACGGATTCTTGTGATTGGGATACAGTCTTATCAGGCTATAACTTGTTAAGGATAGAGAGAACAGGAAAGGGTGAGGAGTAGTTCTTTATGCCAAAAACAATATCCAAGCTACTGAATTACAAGGAAGTGGGATAGGGACGAAGCATTATAGGCTGTCTTAAAAAAAGATGGTGCTTCCATTTACAGGCCTCTGACTCAGACAGAAAAACTGGACAGAGAGCTGGTCAAAGACATCCAAAATGCTTGTTGGAGATTTTACTCTGCCAGATGTAGATTGGAGCATCCCTTCTGTGGAATCTACAAAGTAGAGAGATAATGGCTGCTCCTCATGTGGCTCTGCTCAAACAAATGGTAATGGAACCCACGAGGGAGTGTGTGATACTCAACCTAGTGTTTGATATCGCAGATAACATACAGAGAAGTCACATGAAGACCCGAGTTTTGAATTTCAAAAATACAGACTTTGTCAAAGTAGGGATGTTCTTGGAGGAAGAACCAGAAGACTGGGAGATACTGGGTGAGGTGGAACAGCAATGGGCCAAATTAGAAGCAGCTATGACAAATGCATCAAATCTATAATTTAGAAAAGTAAACAACAGTAAGAGGAAAAAGAAACCGATTTGGTTCTCAAAGAAGGTGGCCGAAATAATAAAGGAACAAAGAACAGGGTTCAAAAAGTGTAAAGGATCCCAAAAAGAGGAACACAGGGAAGAATATCTGGTGAAACTGAGGGAGAGGAAGAAAGAAATCAGGAAAGCAAAAGGTCAAGTGGAAGAAAGGATTGCCCAAGAGATAGAGAGGTGACAAAACATTTTTCAGATACATCAGAGAAAGGAGGAAAGTCTGAAGTGGTATAGTGAGACTGAAAGGGGACAAGAATCAATGTGTGGAGAGAGACAAAGACATGGCAGAAATATTAAACAAATACTTCAGTTCTGTGTTCACTAAAGAAGACCCTGGAGAAGGACCGGCGCTCGTTGACAAGACTGTGGATAGGAGTGAAGTAGATGCAACCCCCTTTACAGAAGACGATGTATGGAAAGAGCTAGAAAACCTAAAAGTGGACAAGGCCATGGGGCCGAATGAGGTACATCGCAGGATACTGAGGGAGCTCAGAGATGTGCTGGCGGCTCCGCTGACAGGAGTGGTGCCGAGAGATTGGAGAAGAGCGGTGGTGATCCCGCTTCACAAGAGCGGGAGCAGAGAGGAGGCTGGTAACTACAGGCCGGTCAGCCTCACCTCGGTGGTGGGAAAAGTAATGGAGATGCTTCTGAAGGAAAGAATAGGGAACAATTTACAATCTGGTGGGTTGCTCGACCCGGTGCAGCATGGATTCACCAGGGGCAGGTTCTGTCAGACAAATCTGATTGATTTTTTTTGATTGGATGACTAGAGAATTGGATCAAGGAAGAGCACACAATTTAATTTGTTTCAGCAAAGCTGAAGGCTTGTGAATAAAATGTGAAGCTTGGGAGTGAGCGCTAAGGTGGTGGAGTGGATCACAAACTTGTTGACTGATAGGAGACAGCGGGTAATGGTAAATGGAATCTACTGTGAAAAGAGATCGGTGTTAAGTACAGGGCCACAGGGATCGGTTTTGGGACCGGTCCTGTTCAATATCTTTGTGAGCGACATTGCAGAAGGGACAGAAGGTAAGGTTTGTCTTTTTGCGGATGGCACTAAGATCTGCAACAGAGTGGACACGCCGGAAGGAGTGGAGAGAATGAGACGGGATTAAAGGAAGCTGGAAGAGTGGTCGAAGACTTGGCAGCTGGGATTCAGTTATAGAACTGCGGGGAACAGCTAACAGAATGATCGGCCACAATAATCTGTGTATGTATTCTTTAGCTTTTTTATTGATATTATGAGCTGGTATCATATTAGCGCTGATATGCCCAGGCAAGGCTTATGCTTTTTATTTTATAATCATTTACCATTCCTTCCGCTGCCTCCCGTGTCTGACTGAGAGTGTTATTGTCTCCTGAAACACATTTTTTTTATAGCTATTTTTTGATAATGCACTTAAAATCAAATTAAGAAATTTTAGTATTATTTATTTATTTAGCATTTTTATATACTGACTTTCCAATAACAGAATTACTGATCAATTCGGTTTACATTCTAAACTATAACAATGACAAGTACATGTCTTACAATGAACAGGTCGATAGAACTTGGATACAGATATATGGGGTTAACAACATAAAGTAAATGAAACGGAGCCTAATGTAGGCTAGAAAAACAGGTGAAGGGTGTGGGCTGGGTTTTGATTTTAGACTGCCAAGGATTCGTAGTTGACCTGAGAATTCTTCACTACCATGAAGACTTCATGGTATATGGGGTGAACAGGACTATATAGTTTGTTTGTTATTTTAGTTTCAAACAGGCTTTATTGTAATAATGAAAGACAATACAACAAGAAGTTAAACAGGAGCTAAAACATATCTCCCAAAATACGAATTACATCGTTCAGCAAAGAAAGGTTTAATATACATAACACTTCCTGTTTGACACCGTGAATTTACTGAAACTGGAGTGCAAACGCTCATTAGATGATGCGGTGCTCCTTGAAGAAAAGCTCTGTGTAGTTCGAAACACAGTCCCGTGTAGAGCTGACCATGTTGATTTATACCGGGTGTTGAATTTGTCATTTTGCTCCATGGCATTGTGGCTTGACTTCTAATAAGGAGATAAGTTTCTCTCAACAGGACTCCTTGAACTGAAGTATTTTTAATTGCATATGAAAAATTAAAAATATGTGAATTGGATGGTGGATATACTTTAGGACAAATTTTGATACAGATGACCAATGATTATATATAAGGCTGGGCATTTAAGTGGAAACATGTTTCAATGATGCCTAATATGAAGGTCATTCTAGTAGCATCTGATATTAAATATTTAATATTAAATAGTCATTTATACTAGAGGTAAAGGAGGATTGTGTTTATTATTAATGCTTATATGATACCAGCTTATAATATCAATAAAAAGCTAAAGAATACATATACAGATTATTGTGGCCGATCATTCTGATAGCTGTTCCCCGCAGTTCTATAATAGTGAGGCAAGGAACATTGCTTTAGCTTCTCAGAGAAGGTGGTTGGTTCTAGGGGGAATTCGTGCATCTGGGGTGCGGTAATCAAAAAATCCCCTTGTACAGGTCCTTGGTGAGGCCTCACCTGGAGGACTGTGTTCAGTTCTGGAGACCGAATCTCCAAAGGAACAAAGACAGGATGGAGGAGGTCCAGAGAAGGGCGACCAAAATGGTGTGGGGTTTGTATGAGAAGACCTATGAGGAGAGGCTGAAGGATCTGAGTATGTAAACCCTGAAAAAGAGGAGGTGCAGGGGAGATAGGATACAGACCTTCAGATACCTAAAATGTTTCAATGATGCATGGACTTTGAACCTTTTCCTGCAGGAAAGCAAACAGGAAAACTAGGAGCTACGATATGAAACACAAGTCAGGAAATGTTTCTTCACGGAGAGAGTAGTAGATGCCTGAATGCTCTCTGGAAGAGGGGTGAAGACAAAACCAGTAAACAAATTAGAAAAGGCATGGGATATAAACACTTGGATCCCTAAAAGCTAGAGTTGAAAATAAGAAAGGCTGCATGGGGCGGCAGCGGCTCCCCTTACAGAAGGCAGGGGATTAGTACCTTAACTGGCGCAAGTGCAGCATCGCTCTCTGCTAAGATGACGGGTGCGGGAAAAGGGGATTGGATTCAAACAACCAACGCTGGGCCCCCTGCCTTTTACGGTCCAGGGTACTGATACACAGAAATTAGGGAAAAAGCGTAGCACTGCTTCTATGGCCAAGTCCAAAAGTAAAGCATTGACTGAATTATCAGCAAGGCTGCTCAACCAGTAACCGTGATGACGTGGGTTTGTGGTTTTAATGTTACTACCCTTATCAAAAGGCTTAGGAGGAACCTGCCACTGAGCAGTAGTTGCTACCATCGCTGGGCAGCCTGGATGGACTGTTTGGTCGTTTTCTGCTGTCATTACTAGTATTCACTCCCCGGGAGCAAAGCTGTGGTGGAGGAATGGAGCTCAACCCAGATCCTTCTGCATGAGCTACCAGGCTGGTCCTAAGGCTATCGTCCTGGGAGGGGCAGTGCTCGACACACTCGGGTTTTTCCTGTTGGACCTTCCCGCTTCCACAGATTCAGCCTGCTTGCAGAGACCCTGTTCTTCCCTCTCTTAGCAGATACAGTAACCACTGTTACTGCAAGGTCTTTCTACTCCCAGCCTGGAGGGAAATGATTAGCCAACTTGGAAAACAGACCATATGCTTGTTCTAGACTTTCTCATCCACACCAACTACTCAGCTGTACAATCCCTACCACTCCATTAGAGATCCCCTGTATTTATCCCTTGCTTCCTTCAATTCAGATACCATCCTTGTCCCTACCCACCTCCACTGGGAGGCTGTTCAATGAATCCACCGTCCTCTCTATAAGAGAATATTTCCTAAGATTACACCTGAGTCTACCCCCTTTCACCCTCATCTCATGACCCTTTGTTTCTAGAGGCTCCTTTCCATTGAAGAGGGCTCCCGTCCTGTGCATGGAACCTTTGAGATATTTGAATGTCTTCTATCATATCTCCCCCTATCTCCCCTTTCCTCTAGGGTATCCATGTTTAGATTTTTAAGTCTATCCCTCATGTGCTTTATAATGAAGATCACTGCCCATGTTTAGCAGCCTCCCTCTGGAGCGACTCCATCCTGTTTATATCCTATGAAGGTGGGGTCTCCAGCAACTGTACTCAGTATCCCACGTGAGGTCTCACCAGGGACCTGTACAGGGGCAATATCACCTCCCTTTCTCTGCTGACCCTTCCTCTCCCTGTGCAGCCAGGCAGCTTTCTGGCTTTTACTGTCACTTTATCCACCTGTTTGGCCACATTAAGATCATCAGATACAGTCACTCCCAGATCCCGCTCTTCTTTTGTGCTTAGAAGAATTTCACCCCCCCTATGCTGTACTGCTCCCTTGGGTTTTTTGCATCCTAAATGATTACTCTGCATTTTTTAGCTTTAAATCTTAATTGTCAGACTCCAGACCAATTCCTTGAGGTTTGCTAGACTCCTCCTCATGTTTTCCGCACCTTCCTGGCTGTCATTCTGCAAGGTCGCACACTAAAATGTGAAAAGGACTGGTCTAATGATCGATCCCTGTGGCACGCCGTGTAAATATTGTATTAGCCCCTTGTTCCATTGTTCTGTGTAAAGCCTAGGGCACCCATACACAGCCCATAGTGTTTTTTTCTGTTAAATGTAAACCGAAGTGATTTGTATCTTATACAGAACTCCGGGTATATAAAATAAATAAATAAATAAAATAAAGGCCCTTTTTCTTGGAATGGACTCCCTTTATCACTACCATTTGTAGAGAGGTTACCACCCTGCCAGCAGCCCAGTAGGGTGATAGATGGAGCAGACACCAAGAGGCAGGACTACTCTGCCTACAGATGGATACCCAGCAAATCATGGTATCTCTAGCAGCACAGGGTCTATTGCAAGAATCAAGGTTTGTGACAACTGCTGGATGCCGGTGTTCACGACTTTCTTCCTGTTGGAGCGGGTGGATATGCTTGGTGAGACAGGGATTGCGTCTCATCCCGCTGGAGAGGAAGCTTTGAATTTCAGGGCAGGGCTAATGTTTAGAGTAATGCTGAAAATGTCTTCATGGGGATGATGAAGCACCAGTTCTCTTTTATCATCCTCTTGTTTGATACAAGAGGGCTCCCCCGATGAGCTGCCCCCTCTCCAAGCTGCCTAATGAGCTTTCAGCGTGCGCCTGCATTTGGCGTGTACGTGGAAGATGGTCAGACTGCCCGCTTGTCCATTACGTGCCACACGTTGGCAAGGGCAGGGAGAGGGGGCTAACAAAACTCAGAATAAGACAGAAGTATTTATCAGGGGCACTGGGGGCCGATACCCGCTTACAATCTCTACCAAGAAACCTTTCTAGTAAGTAAGGACCTGCGCCAACTGACCTTGACCTTGGTGAACAGAGGCCATATTGGTTCTGTTTATTCCCAACCCTACCTCTTCTGCTGTAGATGATGCCATAGGCCACTTTAAATCATCACATCAGGGAGCCCCTGCCCCTTACGCCCTCCGAGTCCACCATGAGGAACAACAGTCACTATCGCTGGAGGAAGGGGTAGGTCTTTCTTGTTTCTCTCCGCAAGCTTGACCAACTTTAGTTTCTTTTTGACTAGGCCCTGACGCAGGTGTCGGAAGCCTGCTTCCCTCTACTCGATGGCTGCAGGAAAAATAAGGTGAAATGGAAAACTCTGGCAGAGCAACAGGAGAAAAAATCGGATGAACGGAGGAAAAGCAGACACCAGCAACGTGCGAAAACTGAGCAATAACACAAGAGTTGTCCACTGAACTCCACACACTGATTTCTGTATCTTTGCCACGGTTAGATTTAATATTCCTGTTCTGCACTGGCCACGTGACACCTCATGGAGGAACAGGCGTGCTCGTTGGTTCAGAGTCATTTACTGAAAATTGCATGAAACTGTTACCCTCCCAGGCCAGAAAGCAACTTATCAGGAAGGTTTCAGACAAGCAAATATAGACTGACACCCCCTTACACACTGGAGAAATATTGACTCCCACGGAGAGTGGCAAGAGTGACGTCCAAGGCCATGGACCCCCCACAGTGCTGGAGGAAATCTAACCCTCTGTGACCTCCCTTGGGGTCAGTAGTAGTGTCCCCATGATAAGCTTCCTTGTCAGTCCATATTAGTGTGCATATATATATGATATAGCTCTGTGTGTGTGCTGTGTTGTAGATACACAACTACCCTTTCTTGCACTAATTTTTCAGAGCATAGACAAGATGATCTGGCCATGTTGTTCAACGTTTGTATATTTCCTTTTGCCAAGTAATTGAGTGAGGCTATTATCCAGGGTACGTTCTGAATACAGTGACTAGGATCTTATAATGACCATGTACATAGTTCACAAGGGGTCAGTGCCTTAAAGAGTTTGTCAACTTCCTCTTGTTGAATGTCAGTAAGATGTGAACAGAAGTTTATTTACGCTGAGGGTGTTTTGTGAGCGTGAATGCTGTTCTTTGAAGGATGTACCACTCAAGGTCCCCCCTTGTATCAGAAGCAAATAATCTTAGGCGTGTGTGCCGGGCTATTGAGCAATCCTTCATGAACGTGTCCTGCGGGGAGAAGGCCATGGAGGGCAGCAAGCATGACAAGGTGCCTCCAAAGCTGTCAGCTCATGCTGGGGTAGGCTCTTGCAATAAACACCAGGGATCCCGCTCTAGCAGGATCTGACCCCAGGAGCCTGTGATCTGGCTTATGAACTCCCGAAAACAGCTGCAGCCCTTGAAGTTTGAGCCATTGTACTGGGGCAAGGCGTATTCAGGTTGTATGCCCAGAGCAGCGAGAGGCCTGTCGGGGAAGAGGGACGCTGGAGAGGTAAGCATAGGATGTAGGTACGCTGGGGCTGGGACCATCTCCCCCCACCCCTCCATCCCAAGGTTTGCCCCACCCCTGCACCAACAAACCAGGTGTTCGAGGGCTTTTACTTGCAGAAAAACTGACTAGAGGAATCGGAGCAGTTGGTTTGACAGATTTTCCTAATACTGAAGTTGGTTCTGCAGCTAGGATGTGCCTTCGTAAAGAGTAAAAGATGTCAAATGCAGTAAGCAATGGGAGAATGGGACGAGGCACTAGCAAGCTGTCTCAGTCAGCGGCTGCTTCTAGATAATACTGAAGATCTGCACGTTCCTCTGGACTGCATCCTCGCACTCTGGACACTTTTCCTTGGATTGCCTTTATAGCTGGCTACTGTGTGTGTGTTTGTGTGTGTGTGTGTGCGTGCGTGTGTCTGTGTGTGTGCGTGTGTGTGTGTGTGTGTGCGTGTCTGTGTGCATGCGTGTCTGTGTGTGTGTGTGCGTGTGTGTGTTTTGTGTGTGTGTGTTTTGTGTGTGCGTGTGTGTGTGCGCGCGTGTGTGTGTGTTTTGTGTGTGCGCGCGTGTGTGTGTGTTTTGTGTCTGTGTGCGTGCGTGCGTGCGCGTGTGCGCACGTGTGTGTGTGCGCGCGTGTGTGTCTGAGTGTGTGTTGTGTGTGTGTGTCTGTGCGTGTGTGCGTGTGTGTACTCTCACTGAGACAGTGCAGCCGATGACCTCAGCACTGATCTGACGTGAGCAGGTCACAGGGGCTTTAAATAAAGTGTTCTGGCAAGGTCATTAAGGTTTAAGCAGCTTCTTCATTAACGCAGTCCTGCCGCCTCCAGGCATCTCCAAAAAGCTTACAATGGTTTCCGTGCGCCTTTCTCCTGCATTTGGAAATTGGAAGGCGTGCAAGGGTTCTGCAGAGGAGTAAACTTCCATTGGCCCGAGCTGAATGTGACTGGCGCCCCGTGGGCTGCATATATTCGGCGTTTTCTGGCTCGGGGCGTGGGGCTGCCCTCAGTGTATCTGCCTGACCTCCCGGCCCTCCCTCGGTTGCACATCAGCAGGGTTCTGCCTTCCAAGAAGCAAGAGAGGTCCAGTGAAAGGTTACAAGGCGGAGCGCACCGAGTGCATATTTAAATCGCATCACCCAGAACGCTTCTGTACTGATTCTGAGGCCCATAGCAGGGACTCAGAGCGGATGACCAGTGTACAGCACCCCCGACCCCTCCAGAATTTATGTAAACAGATGATGGCACTGCAGCTTTCTACACCACTGCTAGTCCTGGCTCACAGCTTAAGGCCAGATGCTGTTTAAACTGGTTTGAATTTGGGAAGTTACTGATGTTTCTGAAAGCGCTGCCACTGGGAAGTTTTTAGGGGATACAACTTGTGGTTAACTCTAAGTGGCAGTGGGGTGAAATGACTCTATAAATAAGGAGGGGAATAGGTAAGTGAAGATGGCAGGGCCAGGATGTGTTGAGGACTGGTGTTTAACAATAAAAGTTCCTGTTTTACTTGCCTCCAGTCTCTTCTGTGAGTGAATGGCCGAAAGCCCATGATGTGGTGTCAGTAGTGGGAATAAAGTTCTGTCCTGACTTTCCAGAAAGCTTTGCTTCCAATAGGCCAGTAGTAGATTGGCCTGACTGGACCTAGCCAACTTTACCCATTTCAGGGACAGCCTCAAATACTGAAATGAGGAATTGGCAGGAAGTCCAAGTTAACTCCTTCATTTATACAATGAGCAGTAAGAACATTTGCAACTCATTCACTTTTGCTGCAGAAGCAGAGAGAAATAAAATACGATGTTCTAATGAAGTCTGATTAACATTTCATTCCAAAATGCAACTTCACTCCAAGAAACACGCACTGTTTTCTGACAGTGAATTTAGAGATAAGGGATGAGAGCAGAGACCTAAATAAGGTCTCTCTATGAACTTTTAGATATCTGTGAGTTTAAAGAGCCAAAAACTGAATACATCGGGACTGACTGGAGACTGGGAATGTTGGTAAAGAGTTATCAGAAGCTATACATGCATGTGAATTTTATGCTGAGGAATGCAAAATAGATAATTCGTCGGTCAGAGATGGTTTAAAACAAAAAAACAGGGTGCTACAGCAAAAAGCTTCTGTTAAGTTGGCCAGCAGCAGGGTAAGAGCACAACTGGCCCGCCCCTGACCCCAGAGGAGCTCCTATGATGCTAGCACATTTATTTTTGGGGGGGGGGGGCCTCTGACTTAATATCGCTATGATATTAAGTCGGAGGGTGTACAGAAAAGCAGTTTTTTCTGCTTTTCTGTACACTTTCCTGGTGCCGGCCACAAAACTAACTCCTGCCTAAGGGGTAATAATAGTGCGTTGAAAACGCGCGTCCAAACGGGGGCTGACGGTGCGCTTGGCCTGAGCGCACCATACTGAATTGGCCTGAGTGTGTGGTGCTGGTAGAAAAGGTAAACAGAAAGCTAGGAATGGGGAATACCAGGGGAAGTCCGGTCTTGCCTCTGTGTGGCTCCAAGCTGCGGCTGCCCCGTCTCTATAAACAAGTAGGGGACTGGCAGGCCTGCCATTTCTTGGGCAGTTGTTGCTGGTTCAGGCTCTCTTAAGAGCTCATTTTATGAGAATCTAGAATTGAAAATTATTACTATTAAATGTAACATTTAATACAAACCATCCAGCTGTGAAGGAGATGCATACAGCTGGACAAGATTGTGTTCAACTTGAGGCAAACAGAGAAATCTAGCAGTGAAATGACTTTAGAAAGTGAACAAGGCGGCCAGCCCGATGTGTGGCGAGAGGAGCCTGTTGTGCAGGAGTGAGGTATGGGGGAGGGAAAAACATCCCATTCCCCTCCCCTGCACTTGTGTTGTCACAATCGGCTCCTGCCTCCCACTCTCACTTCCTCCATTCATGCAATCTCTCTCTCTCTCTCACTCTCTCTCTCTCTCTCTCCCACCCCCTACTCTCTCTCTCTCTCTCACTCTCGCTCTCTCTCGCTCTCACTCTCTCTCTCTCACTCTCTCTCTCTCACTCTCTCTTACTCTCTTTCTCTCTCTCTCTCTCCTGCTTCTCTAGGAACTCACCAGGGGTCTGTATAGCCCTTCGAGGAAAACTTAATTTTCATTTTAAAAATGGGGGAAGGGAGCCTGAAAGTTGGAGAGCATTAATTTAGTCGGGAATCCAATGGGTCCCTACAGATATTTTGGAAGCCTTTCATAACATCTCTTTTTGACTTTTAAGCAAAGCCTTTTAAAGGAAGAATCAGAGGGGTGCCCTGAAGCCAATTGTAAGGAAATAAAAGATTATCTGTATAAACCCTCCCCAGCCAGGGATCACTTTCCCAGCCCTGGAGAGCACTGGGTCCCATAGAATGGAAGCAGGAAACACCTGCAAGGTCAACGTAGTGGTAGAGGTTTACTACTTGTCCTCAGGTAGAGGCTGGGGGCTCATCCAAAGAGAAGAAACCAGGGTTTTCAGCAAGTTCAGAAGGAAAGCCCACAGCCAAACGTTTAGAATTTCCAGAATTGTTCTCCCAAATTCAAATTTTATATAAGAATTCTTGCAGGAATATCCCGCTGCCCCTTGTATCTCTGGTGCTTGTTGACAGTACTCACAGTTCAACAGATGATTCAGGGTATTATATAGAAGATGCAAAATAGGTGATTAAATGTCTGTGGGCATATTAATACATTTCCTAGTATGAGGGCAATAATATCATTTCTACATAATGCACATACTGGAGGTGAATTATAGAGTAAGAATAACACTCCTAGGTCAATATCCACTAGCCAGGGAGCTGATGGAGGCCAATCCTGGAATCAGCCATCTGGATGCCCTGTAATAAACTTTCAGATCTAGTGAAGACTTTCCTCTACAAACCTTTATCTAACTAAGAGCACTAAACCAGATCCTTGAAAACGGATTATGTCATATAAAGCCAGATAATGGACTGTTTACTTTGTAAAATGTATTGTAAAAAAATATTACATAAATAGTCCTCCCAGCCCAGGGAAGGTAAGAGCAATTCATTCATTTTTTTCTATTTTTACGGATTGCATCACAGGAGCAAGCTGGCAGATAAGCTATTTCCTGTGCCCTTAGGAAAGTACCACACTGAACCGGTACTGAATGGTACCTGGCAGAGCGATTTCACAATTTCTCAGTCTGTAATACCATTTAGCAAGTACAAGCTTGTATAGCAGACAAGGTAACTAAACTTTCACCCTATAAACCTCTACTTAATCACCAAGTGGAAAGTTAACTATGAACACATATATTGTTTTCCCTCTTTAATTTCCTCTACCTTTCCTCTTACCTCATGTCTGGACTAGCAGTTTGTAACTCATTATTCTTCCTTTCATGGTTAGGGAGCAGCTAGAATCTCAATATCATTTTCTAATCCGATGTCCATGTCTCAGTTGATGTCATCTTATAAGGGCTTGGTTGAATTATATCAGTAGTTTAATAGGCAGCAGGTAGCACAAACTTGTTTTACTGACAGGCTGTACAATATCCAGTTGTAGTTTCCTCAGTTCTAAATTATACATAAAAATAATATTAAAGCAACAGAATTTATGAGTTGAGGAAGAGGGACTGTGGGTTAATCTGGAAAGAGGAACTGGAATATCTACTTATACTGGTATAATACGCAGACGTCTATCACAGGCAGAGGAGATGGGTAGAGATTTAATGGAGGATATTCGCAGGATTTCTGTGAAAGGGGAGATGGTGCTGCTGTTAGGGGATTTCAATCTGTCGCATATTGATTGGAACATCCCGGCAGCGATGTCTTCTAGAAGCAGGAGATCCTGGATTCTATGCAGGAAGAACAGTTCTGTCAGCTGGTAACAGAACCCACACAGGAGGGGGGTGAAACTGGACCTGGTGCTTACCCACGGGGACAGCATCTCACGAGAACCAGTGACCCCCGGTTGTTGTGTGTTCAGTATTAGGATGCAAGAGATGAAGGCTCATTAGACTTCAGGAAAATTTGTTAAAATGGGGGAGAACCTCAAGGAGTCGTCAGCTGGATGGGAAAATCTGGGGGGAAGTAGAAGGGGAGTGGGGAAAACTAAAAGGAGATATCACAAGGCCAACTAATCTTTTTGTTGGAAAAGTAAATAAGGGAAGAGGAAAAAGAGCCTGTTAGGGTTTCATAAAGCTAGGAGAATAATGGTTATCGTTCGTAAAGTACAAGAGAGATTTAAGTCTTGCAGCAAACATGTAAAGGATATTTCATAGCTGCTGAAGGACAGCAATGCAAGAGGTTTGACAGTGGTGTCAGCTAAATATAAGAAAAGGAAAATAAGTAAATGGTGAGAAAATCAGGAGACAACAGATATTTTAAAAAGGAAAAGAAAGATTCTTGCTTGCCGGCACCGTTTATAATAACAGCAGCTGCAGGGTAGGAGTGCCCGGGGAACATTTATAATAACAGCAGCTGCAGGGTAGGAGTGCCCGGGGATCATTTATAATAACAGCAGCTGCAGGGTAGGAGTGCCCGGGGATCATTTATAATAACAGCAGCTGCAGGTAGCAGTGCCCGGGGATCATTTATAATAACAGCAGCTGCAGGGTAGGAGTGCCCGGGGATCATTTATAATAACAGCAGCTGCAGGGTAGGAGTGCCCGGGGATCATTTATAATAACAGCAGCTGCAGGGTAGGAGTGCCCGGGGATCATTTATAATAACAGCAGCTGCAGGGTAGGAGTGCCCGGGGATCATTTATGATAACAGCAGCTGCAGGGTAGGAGTGCCCGGGGGATCATTTATAATAACAGCAGCTGCAGGGTAGGAGTGCCCGGGGATCATTTATAATAACAGCAGCTGCAGGGTAGGAGTGCCCGGGGATCATTTATAATAACAGCAGCTGCAGGGTAGGAGTGCCCGGGGATCATTTATAATAACGGCAGCTGCAGGGTAGGAGTGCCCGGGGATCATTATAATAACGGCAGCTGCAGGTTAGGAGTGCCCGGGGATCATTTATAATAACGGCAGCTGCAGGGTAGGAGTGCCCGGGGGATCATTTATAATAACGGCAGCTGCAGGGTAGGAGTACCCGGGGATCAATTATAATAACGGCAGCTGCAGGGTAGGAGTGCCCGGGGATCATTTATAATAACGGCAGCTGCAGGGTAGGAGTGCCCGGGGATCAATTATAATAACGGCAGCTGCAGGGTAGGAGTGCCCGGGGATCATTTATAATAACGGCAGCTGCAGGGTCGGAGTGCCCGGGGATCATTTATAATAACGGCAGCTGCAGGGTAGCAGTGCCCGGGGATCATTTATAATAACGGCAGCTGCAGGGTAGCAGTGCCCGGGGATCAATTATAATAACGGCAGCTGCAGGGTAGCAGTGCCCGGGGATCATTTATAATAACAGCAGCTGCAGGGTAGGAGTGCCCGGGGATCATTTATAATCACTGTCAACCTGGAAGATGTAGTAGGCCAGATTGACAAACTAAAGAGTAGCAAGTCACCTGGACCGGATGGTATGCATCCCAGGGTACTAAAGGAACTCAAAAATGAAATTTCTGACCTATTAGTTAAAATTTGTAACCTATCATTAAAATCATCCATTGTACCTGAAGACTGGAGGGTGGCCAATGTAACCCCAATATTTAAAAAAGGCTCCAGGGGTGATCCGGGTAACTATAGACCAGTGAGCCTAACTTCAGTGCCGGGAAAAATAGTGGAAACTATCCTCAAGATCAAAATTGTAGAGCATATAGAAAGACATGATTTAATGGGACACAGTCAACATGGATTTACCCAAGGAAGTCTTGCCTAACAAACCTGCTTCATTTTTTGAAGGGGTTAATAAACATGTGGATAAAGGTGAACCGGTAGATGTAGTGTATTTGGATTTTCAGAAGACGTTTGACAAAGTCCCTCATGAGAGACTTCTACGAAAACTAAAAAGTCATGGGATAGGAGGCGATGTCCTTTCGTGGATTACAAACTGATTAAAAGACAGGAAACAGAGAGTAGGATTAAATGGTCAATTTTCTCACTGGAAAAAGGTAAACAGTGGAGTACCTCAGGGATCTGTACTTGGACCGGTGCTTTTCAATATATTTATAAATGATCTGGAAAGGAATACGACGAGTGACGTTATCAAATTTGCAGATGATACAAAATTATTCAGAGTAGTTAAATCACAAGCAGACTGTGATACATTACAGGAGGACCTTGCAAGACTGGAAGATTGGGCATCCAAATGGCAGATGAAATTTAATGTGGACAAGTGCAAGGTGTTGCATATAGGGAAAAATAACCCTAGCTGTAGTTACACGATGTTAGGTTCCATATTAGGAGCTACCACCCAAGAAAGAGATCTAGGCGTCATAGTAGATAATACATTGAAATCGTCAGCTCAGTGTGCTGCAGCAGTCAAAAAAGCAAAAAATGTTAGGAATTATTAGGAAGGGAATGGTTAATAAAACGGAAAATGTCATAATGCCTCTATATCGCTCCATGGTGAGACCACACCTTGAATACTGTGTACAATTCTGGTCGCCGTATCTCAAAAAAGATATAGTTGCAATGGAGAAGGTACAGAGAAGGGCAACCAAAATGATAAAGGGGATGGAACAGCTCCCCTATGAGGAAAGGCTGAAGAGGTTAGGGCTGTTCAGCTTGGAGAAGAGACGGCTGAGGGGGGATATCATAGAGGTCTTTAAGATCATGAGAGGTCTTGAACGAGTAGATGTGACTCGGTTATTTACACTTCGAATAATAGAAGGACTAGGGGGCATTCCATGAAGTTAGCAAGTAGCACATTTAAGACTAATCGGAAGAAAATTCTTTTTTCACTCAACGCACAATAATCTCTGGAATTTGTTGCCAGAGGATGTGGTTAGTTGCAGTTAGTGTAGCTGGGTTCAAAAAGGTTTGGATAAGTTCTTGGAAGAGAAGTCCATTAACTGCTATTAATCAAGTTTACTTAGGGAATAGTCACTGCTATTAATTGCATCAGTAGCATGGGATCTTCTAGGTGTTTGGGTAATTGCCCGGTTCTTGTGGCCTGGTTTGGCCCTCTGTTGGAAACAGGATGCTGGGCTTGATGGACCCTTGGGTCTGACCCAGCATGGCAATTTCTTATGTTCTTATGTTCTTAACAGCAGCTGCAGGGTAGGCGTGCCCGGAGATCATTTATAATAACAGCAGCTGCAGGGTAGGAGTGCCCGGGGATCATTTATAATAACAGCAGCTGCAGGGTAGGAGTGCCCGGGGATCATTTATAATAACAGCAGCTGCAGGGTAGGAGTGCCCGGGGATCAATTATAATAACAGCAGCTGCAGGGTAGCAGTGCCCGGGGATCATTTATAATAACAGCAGCTGCAGGGTAGGAGTGCCCGGGGATCATTTATAATAACGGCCGCTGCAGGGTAGGAGTGCCCGGTGATCAATTATAATAACGGCAGCTGCAGGGTAGGAGTGCCCGGGGGATCATTTATAATAACGGCAGCTGCAGGGTAGGAGTGCCCGGGGATCATTTATAATAACAGCAGCTGCAGGGTAGGAGTGCCCGGGGATCATTTATAATAACAGCAGTTGCAGGGTAGGAGTGCCCGGGGATCATTTATAATAGCAGCTGCAGGGTAGGAGTGCCCGGGGATCATTTATAATAACAGCAGCTGCAGGGTAGGAGTGCCCGGGGATCATTTATAATAACAGCAGCTGCAGGGTAGGAGTGCCCGGGGATCATTTATAATAACAGCAGCTGCAGGGTAGGAGTGCCCGGGGATCATTTATAATAACAGCAAGCTGCAGGGTAGGAAGTGCCCGGGGATCATTTATAATAACAGCAGCTGCAGGGTAGGAGTGCCCGGGGATCATTTATAATAACAGCAGCTGCAGGGTAGGAGTGCCGGGGATCATTTATAATAACAGCAGCTGCAGGGTAGGAGTGCCGGGGATCATTTATAATAACAGCAGCTGCAGGGTAGCAGTGCCCGGGGATCATTTATAATAACAGCAGCTGCAGGGTAGGAGTGCCCGGGATCATTTATAATAACAGCAGCTGCAGGGTAGGAGTGCCGGGGATCATTTATAATAACAGCAGCTGCAGGGGTAGGAGTGCCCGGGGATCATTTATAATAACAGCAGCTGCAGGGTAGGAGTGCCCAGGGATCACGCCTGGCCCATGAAAAAACACAGGGATCCGGAAGGTGCTGCAGAGGGTCCATTGTGTCTTAGCTTGGGTTTACAGCTCCAATAAGTTCACGACTAGTCATTTACTTGTTCCTCAGTCTGGAGAGGAGGAGTAGTATTAGTGGTTAGAGCAGGGGGCTATGAAGCAGGAGACCAGCATAAAGTCCCCACTGTACTCCTTGTGACCTTGGGCAAGTCACTTTACTCTCTATTGTCTCAGGTACAAACAGATTATAAGCTCTCTGGGGATAGGAAAGTACCTAACCATAATTGCTTTTAAAATGGAATATACAAACCTAAATAAATAAATGAGTTATTTGCCCTTAGATAGGACCATGGGAAGATATTATGTGCACATCCCTGCCTGCCTTTTTTTTTTTCTGAGAAATGTGAGTACCCAAGGGTCTGACTCCCCTTGTTAGTCAGGGTAAGAATACATGTTTCTCACAATTCCTCTCTCATTCAGAATTCTCCAATGTAGGACTTTTCCAGTCATAGTTCTGTAATTTAGGATTTTGTTATCCTTGGATTTAAAGTGATATTTCGCTACAAATCAACAACAGTAGTCCAGGGGGCTGTGACGTGCAAATCCCCTACCTGAATCTCTGACTTGTCTATTCAAGGGTCATTAAAACACCTTCACAGTAAGGGGTTCTGGCAACCTTTTCAATCTCACTCTGAATTCCCTGGGCTGCCGGCTCATGTTACAGAGCTGCATAGTCCTCCTTTTTTTCTCTTCTTCAGTTCACTTAAATGGTAGCATGCTCTTTATCCCCTCTCTTCCTTGGGAGGAAGGCTGCACTACATTGCTCCTTCCTGTACTGAGGGTGTTCCTGTGCTGTGTTACACTGCCCCTCCTCTACTGAGAGTGTTGTATTATACTGCCTTGCCTATCCTGGTGGTGTTTCTGTGTTGTGTCACACTTCCTCTCCCCGGTACTGACAGTGTTCCATGTGCATTACGCCATCCCTCCAGTACTGGTGGAGTTCCCATGATGCACTATATTGTAATTACCGTATTGACAGTGTTCCCATGATGCAGTACACCATACCCTCCAGTACTGGTGGAGTTCCATGATGCACTATATTGTAATTACCGTATTGACAGTATTCCCATGATGCATTACGCCATCCCTCCAGTACTGGTGGAGTTCCCATGATGACACTACTTGTAATTACCGTATTGACAGTGTTCCCATGTTGCATTACACCATCCCTCAGTACTGGTGGAGTTCCCATGATGCCACTATATTGTAATTACCGTATTGACAGTGTTCCCATGATGCATTACACCATCCCTCCAGTACTGGTGGAGTTCCCATGATGCACTATATTGTAATTACCGTATTGACAGTGTTCCCATTGTTGCATTACGCCATCCCTCCAGTACTGGTGGGAGTTCCCATGATGCGTTATATTGTAATTACCGTATTGACAGTATTCCCATGTTGCATTACGCCATCCCTCCAGTACTGGTGGAGTTCCCATGATGCACTATATTGTAATTACCGTATTGACAGTGTTCCCATGTTGCATTACGCCATCCCTCCAGTACTGGTGGAGTTCCCATGCTGCACTATATTGTAATTACCGTTATTGACAGTATTCCCATGATGCATTACGCATCCCTCCAGTACTGGGTGGAGTTCCCATGCTGCGTTATATTGTAATTTACCGTATTGACAGTATTCCCATGTTGCATTACGCCATCCCTCCAGTACTGGTGGAGTTCCCATGATGCACTATATTGTAATTACCGTATTGACAGTGTTCCCATGTTGCATTACGCCATCCCTCCAGTACTGGTGGAGTTCCCATGATGCACTATATTGTATTACCGTATGACAGTATTCCCATGTTGCATTACGCCATCCCTCCAGTACTGGTGGAGTTCCCATGATGCACTATATTGTAATACCGTATTGACAGTATTTCCATGTTGCATTACGCCATCCCTCCAGTACTGTGGAGTTCCCATGATGCACTATATTGTAATTACCGTATTGACATTGTTCCCATGTTGCATTACGCCATCCCTCCAGTACTGGTGGAGTTCCCATGATGCACTATATTTTATTTATTTATTATTTAACATTTTTCTATACCGACCTTCAAGGTTAAATACCATATCAGGTCGGTTTACATCGAACAGGGGTAGATCAGTGTAACATAACATAACAAAGGAACAACTTTTTATAATTAGTGGAGGTGGTAAAGCAGAAAAGTAAGAAAGTTACATAATAACAAGGACCATGAACTAGGAAGCTGAATTCAGCTGGAAAAAGAGAAACCTTAAGAATGTTTAAATTAAAATACTAGGAGACTAGTAACTGATGAGAATATTGAAGGGACGAAGTTCCAAATTCAATGCTGAATTACGGATTGTACTGGTGGAGTTCCCATGATGCACTATATTGTAATTACCGTATTGACATTGTTCCCATGTTGCATTACGCCATCCCTCCAGTACTGGTGGAGTTCCCATGATGCACTATATTGTAATTACGTATTGACAGTGTTCCCATGATGCATTACACCATCCCTCCAGTACTGGTGGAGTTCCCATGATGCACTATATTGTATTCCGTATTGAAAGTATTCCATGATGCATTACGCCATCCCTCCAGTACTGGTGGAGGTTCCCATGATGCACTATATTGTAATTACCGTATTGACAGTGTTCCCATGTTGCATTACACCATCCCTCCAGTTACTGGTGGAGTTTCCCATGATGCACTATATTGTAATTACCGTATTGACAGTGTTCCATGATGCATTACACCATCCCTCCAGTACTGGTGGAGTTCACATGATGCACTATATTGTAATTACCGGTATTGACAGTGTTCCCATGTTGCATTACGCCATCACCCTCCAGTACTGGTGGAGTTCCCATGATGCGTTATATTGTAATTACCGTATTGACAGTATTCCCATGTTGCATTACGCCATCCATCCAGTACTGTGGAGTTCCCATTGATGCACTATATTGTTAATTACCGTTGACAGTGTTCCATGTTGCATTACGCCATCCCTCCAGTAACTGGTGGAGTTCCCATGCTGCACTATATTGTAATTACCGTATTGACAGTATTCCCATGATGCATTACGCCATCCCTTCCAGTACTGGTGAGAGTTCCCATGCTGCGTTATATTGTAATTACCGTATTGACAGTATTCCCATGTTGTATTACGCCATCCCTCCAGTTAACTGGTGGAGTTCCATGATGCACTATATTGTAATTACCGTATTGACAGTGTTCCATGTTGCATTACGCCATCCCTCCAGTACTGGTGGAGTTCCATGATGCACTATATTGTAATTACCGTATTGACAGTATTCCCATGTTGCATTACGCCATCCCTCCAGTACTGGTGGAGTTCCCATGATGCACTATTGTAATTACCGTATTGACAGTATTTCCATGTTGCATTACGCCATCCCTCCAGTACTGGTGGAGTTCCCATGATGCACTATATTGTAATTACCGTATTGACATTGTTCCCATGTTGCATTACGCCATCCCTCCAGTACTGGTGGAGTTCCCATGATGCACTATATTTTATTTATTTATTTATTTAACATTTTTCTATACCGACCTTCAAGGTTAAATACCATATCAGGTCGGTTTACATCGAACAGGGGTAGATCAGTGTAACATAACTAACAAAGGAACAACTTTTTATAATTAGTGGAGGTAAAGCAGAAAAGTAAGAAAGTTACATAATAACAAGGACCATGAACTAGGAAGCTGAATTCAGCTGGAAAAAGAGAAACCTTAAGAATGTATTAAATTAAAATACTAGGAGACTAGTAACTGATGAGAATATTGAAGGGGCGAAGTTCCAAATTCAATGCTGAATTACGGATTGTACTGGTGGAGTTCCCATGATGCACTATATTGTAATTACCGTATTGACATTGTTCCCATGTTGCATTACGCCATCCCTCCAGTACTGGTGGAGTTCCCATGATGCACTATATTGTAATTATCGTATTGACAGTATTCCCATGTTGCATTACGCCATCCCTCCAGTACTGGTGGAGTTCCCATGATGCACTATATTGTAATTATCGTATTGACAGTGTTCCCATGTTGCATTACGCCATCCCTCCAGTACTGGTGGAGTTCCCATGATACACTATATTGTAATTACCGTATTGACAGTATTCCCATGTTGCATTACGCCATCCCTCCAGTACTGGTGGAGTTCCCATGATACACTATATTGTAATTACCGTATTGACAGTATTCCCATGTTGCATTACGCCATCCCTCCAGTACTGGTGGAGTTCCCATGATGTACTATATTGTAATTACCGTATTGACAGTGTTCCCATGTTGCATTATGCCATCCCTCCAGTACTGGTGGAGTTCCCATGCTGCGTTAGACCACCTCTCTCTTACTGAGGGTATTCCCGTGCTATGTTGCATGTCCCTTCCTGTACTGGCAGTTTTCCTGGTCTGCTGTACATCACAAGGCAGCAAGCAGAACCAATTGTAAGGAGTCACTGCATTCTTACTATTTCCCCATATCTCTTGTAGAAGGAGCAGGACTGGGCAGTGCAGGTGGTAGACAAGCTATTTGCTAAAAACTCCCTCCCGGGTGTGTTTCAGTGGCCTCATTCCAGCAAAGACTATAGTGACTCCTAGAACTTTCCAGAAAGCAATCAAGCAGGAGTTAGACGTGGATCCGTTTTCTTCTCTCCTTGTATGGGATTGCAGGAGCAGCACCAGCCAGTGTTATTTTCGGGTCTTCTTGAGAAAATCCAGGGGCCCAAAGGAAGGTGCTAGTGATTGTTCTCCTCTTGTTCCAGGAGAAAGATTCCAACTTTGTATCCCAGCCTTGCAGTCAGAGACTTGTTTTAAGATGAAGGTTTTGAAGAAAGCCTTTATCTCCTCTTGCAGAAAGAGCCCCTGTTTTGGTTCTGCCTTTGCATTCAATCTGGATTTTAGATTTGGATTTGCCAGCGAGGTGGCAGAACCTTGCAGTTGCATCCTGAGCTGACCAGGGAGCTTCAGGTAGCAGAGTGCGTTCCACTGGAGGAGGAAGGAGATGCAAGGGGCTCCACCCAGAGCAGGCACAGGGAGACCCTGAAGCAGAGTAAATTCAAGGTTTTCAATTTTGCAGTTTTTCTTAAAAATGTTTTATAGACCAAAAAGAGTCTATAAAACATTTTAAGAAAAACTGCAAATTTATAAAAAAAAATTTCAAAAAAGTTGACCTCGCAATTAATTAAAGTAATTTGGGACCTGTACACTACTTAAATGAGTCTGTAGGTTTAACAAACTCATGTAGCTCAGAGGTCCTAACAAATATAGGTATATACAATAATGACAATTTGTACATGTGGTTCCACAGTGTGATTATTGACTTAATGATACCAGTGACCTTGAATATTTGGATGTGTTTGTACAATTTTGGAGGTTCTGGACAAAAAACTTTTGGGCATTTTTGTGTAATACTAAATTATGACATGAACTGTCAATTGAGCAGATAGAAACTTTTAAATCAATAAATCATTTGCATGGAAAGAAACTGAACTTTAAATAAACATTTCTTGTCTTGAAACACAAACGTGTCATGGGTGAGAGTCCCTAACACTAAACGCCCCGAAGTGAACCTTTCCCCGTTGAACTGAATCTTGAGTGTGCGGTGAGTTGTGTCAGATATCATCAGCCCATAGTGTGAGATTCCCTCCTCCCCTGCTTGGTGACAGTACGGAGTCAGGATTTACACAATCAGGGATTTCTTTCCTTTCCTGTGTGCTTGTCCTGTTACTCCTTTGCTCTCTGCTAAGCGTGGTTCTTATCAAACACCAAACGTCAAAGTACAAGAAACAAGGATTGCCATGGATCATCAAATTAATTTATACGATGCTGTAAAATTTACACATTCCCCCAAGTGCCAAAGGTGAAGATAGCAGAATATCAAAGAGAAATGAGAGATGGTCAGGTCAAGGGACAAAGTCAAGTGAGCAGTAGTGTATCTACAGAGTGGTGACATATCTGCCATGTCTTTATACAGAGCAGCGATATGCCACATCTGGCATGTCCTTATAAAGAGCGATGACATGCCACATCTGCCAGCCTCCTGTGTCCTCATACTGAACAGTGACATGCCACATCTGCCATGTCCTTATAAAGAGAGCGATGACAAGCCACATCTGCCAGCCTCCTGTGTCCTTATACTGAACAGTGACATGCCACATCTGCCATGTCCTTATAAAGAGAGCGATGACAAGCCACATCTGCCAGCCTCCTGTGTCCTTATACTGAACAGTGACATGCCACATCTGCCAGTCTCCCATGTCCTTATAAAGAACATAAGAACATGCCATACTGGGTCAGACCAAGGGTCCATCTAAGCCCCAGCATCCCTGTTTCCAACAGAGGCCAAACCAGGGCCACAAGAACCTGGCAAGTACCCAAACACCAAGAAGATCCCATGCTACTGATGCAATTAATAGCAGTGCTATTCCCTAAGTAAACTTGATTAATAGCCATTTAATGGACTTCTCCAAGAACTTATCCAAACCTTTTTTTGAACCAGCTACAATAACTGCACTAACCACATCCTCTGGCAACACAGAGCTTAATTGTGCATTGAGTGAAAAAGAATTTTCTCCCAATTTGTCTTAAATGTGCTACTTGCTAACTTTATGGAATGCCCCCTAATCCTTCTATTATTTGAAAGTGTAAATAACCAATTCACATTTACTCGATCAAGACCTCTCTATGATCTTATAGACCTCTATATATTTCCCCTCAGCCAATCTCTTCTCCAAGCTGATCTTCAATACTTCTCCAAGCTGATCTTCAATACTACTAAAAGGTAAGATATAAAAGTATACTTGTGTGAGATAACATTCATTTGATTAAAGAACCAGTTCTAAAAGAGAAACAGAGTGTTAATTGAACTATTTGTTACATTAGAGATTAAGGAGTAGATTTTTAAACATATGCACGCACGTTCATGTGCGCGTTGCTACTCGGGTGCGCCGCACATGGACACGAGATTTTATAACATGCGCACGCCAGCATGCATGTTATAAATATTGGGGGGTGGCGCATGCAAGGAGAGGGTAGAATTTTGCAAGTTTGCATGGTGACGCAAATGACTTGTAGGTTCTAGAGATCATCATGTTAAATCGAGGACAGCATCTGCTGTCTTGGCAGTGATCTCTACCTCCACAACAAATGGACTTCAGAGGTTTTGAATAATCAGCCAGAATTTGCAAGATGCTAGGGCTCCTGGTTGTGATTCATAGTACAAGCTGGAACAGGATGTATACTGAGCAGCAGATCCGGTACTTCATAGGCAAGGTGGTCCAGAGCAGAATGCCCCAGAGATAAAGAGGAGGCAGTACAATGCTCCTGGCAGGATGGGCCCCGATGGTTTGATCTATAAGGTGCTGCTCCAGTCAATGGACAGTTGATGGAGTCTAAACCAGGATAGTCTAAGTACATGAGGGCTAGATGCCTTAGGTAGCACATAGAACTGAAGGTTTTCTTGAGAAGACCCAATCTGCATGGTGATAGGAAAACCGGCCGCAGTCATGCAACTGGGCAAGGGTTCTCCATAGATGGAAGAAATAACACAGGATGGTCAAGTTGGTAATAAGGCAGCCACACTGGCGTAATTGTGATTCCTGAATAACATTTCCCCCGGCTCTGGAATCTACTAAGGCTTTAGTTTGAACTGAGTGTTTCCGAAGGTAGGGACACAGGTATCAATTAATTGTGGGGAGGAATCAGGATGAGTGGAAACTACTGCCCTCCCAACTAGATTTCTCTTTATTGAGGTTCTGGTTTCTCAGGACACCGGCTAACAAAATGTCCATGTGCTGCCACAGTAGAGGACAGAGGTTATGCAGCCTCACCTCTATTTTTCATCTACCGAGAATTGTGTGCTGCCCAATTACATGGGTTCTTTAATGGCACAACCCTCACTGATTCTGGGGCTGACTCCAGGGGGTTCGAAAGCTTAGGAGCCACAGGAATGGTTCAATGGGAGACCTTCCTCTCTCGAGCTTGTTCTTGGAATCTCAGATTTATTTGAATAGCCAAGGTGATATGTGCTTTTAGGGACAAAGTAAGATCCCAAGCTGCCTATTCATCCTTTATTCTCTTGGATAATCCTTGTCAAAAAATGGTGGTTTGCTGTTTTCACCCCAACAGAGCTCAGAAGCCAAGCGACAAAATTTCACTGCACACTCGCCAGCAGTGTGTTTTTGTTTTGTATAGATGTGAACCCTGGTTCGAGATGAGCGATGTCTCTGCCCACAGAGAGGAGCCATGTGGACCTCACCATTGACAGGCGGGGTCTCAGCAGCATAGGACACAGCTATATTATAGAGTCTTTATTATGTAGGAAGGAAAAGGCAGAGCTTGCAGAGCGGGAGCTGTAAATAAGTACAGTTCTGAGCAGAGAGGTATACCAGGGTGATACCACAGCTGAGATGATTCAGTAGTGGCCCGCAGAGCGGGGTACACCAGTAAGTCCCTTCAGGGGTAGAGGTAGCCTCAGAAGTGCAGATCCGGTAGTGGCCCGCGGAGCGGGGTACACCGAGGAGTCTGTACTGTAGATGGAAAGACTGAGATGCAGGAACCCAGAAGTGGAGCTTGTAGCTGAAGCGGCAATACCCTGCAGCTCAGGGTGCACTGGAATGGCTTCGCTGAAGGAGGAGTGGTAGTGGCCCGAGGTACAGGGTACACCGCGGGAAAGCTTCAGCCATGCTATAATCGTTGAAGTCAGTAGAAGGCACTCACAAGTGGACGTTCCAAGATAGAGTCCCAAGATAGAAGGCCCTCTGAGGAGTGGATAGCCAAGAACGTGGAAGGGCCCCTGAGGAGCGGGTACCCAGAGCGACCACGACCAGAGGGAAGTCCAGAACTGAAGGTCCAAAAGTAGAGTGGATTCAGCAACGAGGAAACTCCCTGCTAACTTGCAGTAGCAGAGGGCTGGTCGGTTTAAGTACAGCATCGAGTTGTCGTCATCCGGAGGGGACACCCACGAGGTTCCCGCCATGACGTGTACAAAGAGGCCTTTGTGCGCGTGCGCGTGCTTAAGATGATTCCAGATCCAAGATGGCGGTTGGCAATGCCCACACCATCCCAGGGACGCCGGGGAGGTTGGCGTTGGCTGGCGGAGACTGCCATTCTTCCAATGATTGACGGTGCAGGGAAAAAGAGGTGAGCATGAGAGGTTGCAGCCGTCTGCGACCGACATGCGTAACAAATGTGAGTGCCTTGATGAATGCAAAGAAGTTCTGTGGTGACAGTCGAGGCATGCCTGGTTGTCAAAGATCAGGCAAAACTCTTGTGTGAAGTTATCCAAGTTTCTGAGAAGCAAGTTACAATGTTCCCACAGGGGAGAAGCATAACCTTCCAACTGGGAAAGGATGTACATTATCTTGACACGATCATAACAAAAATGAGACTGCTGTAGCTTGACATGCATTTTGCAAACATTAAGAAACCCTCTGTCCTTCTTAGGGTCACCACTATACCAATAGGTGGTGGGAGCTCTATCATGGATTCCATGGTCCGGATGGGTGCTGGTGCAAAGTCCACCTGGTACTGGGACTGGGCCCAGAAGTTGGGTTTGTACTGAAACAAGGTCTGTAGTAAACCATTTACTTGAACAAGTTGCTGCTGGGTCTGTTGCATAAAATTGTTCAGGAGACCATTCAGTTTGTTTTTTCTCCTGCATCTGGGTAGCCAGTACAGCAATGGTCCATCATAGAGACATGTTCACTGAGCTCATGGCCTCAGCAATCTGTTGCAAGTGGCATGAATGGAGTTCCTCTTGCCGTGGTACAGTTGATACAACTCATGGGCAGAACGCCAAGTTGTGGGCTGATGGTGGGCAAACCAGTCTTTGCACAGGCCAGACTAAGGTAAGGTCAAGGAGTCTACAACTATGGTCAGATCCGAAGAGCAGGGTAAGGCTTAAGACCAGACTGGAACTGAAGACAAGGCAAGGCTGAAGCTGAAGAAAGGTTGGAGCTGAAGATGAAGCAAGACTGAGACTGAAGATGAAGATGAAGCAAGGCTGAGGCTGAAGACTGCGGGTGAAGATAAGGCACGGATGAGGTTGAACACAAAGCAAGACTGCAGCCAAAGACTGCAGCTGAAGACAAGGCAAGGCTGAGGCTAGGTAAGGCAACTTGCTTGCTGAGGCAACGGGAAGGAGTTGCCGCTGGGTTTAAATACCCAGCCACCTGACATCATGAAGAGGTGCCCTCTAGGAAGTTTCCCACAGAGGGGCCCTCAAAAGGTGATGAGTGGCATGCGTGCGCACCTTTAGGGATCCGGGCAGGATGACGACATCCATGTCGTATGAGCACAGCATCATTGTTGGTGGCATCACAACCACAGGCCACCGCTGCAGCCGTTGGGGTGAGTGCAGCTGCTTATGGGGCCATTCCGTGAGTGGCAAATGTAACAAAAAGGTAAAAAGATAACTTGTAAAGTAACTGCATATATGGCCATGCACAGATCTACCATGCATATCATAAACGTACAAGTTATAGAATGCACATAAATCTACTCTGCAATATTTGCATATATGTATAAATATAAGCGAATACAGAATTAACTTTGGCAGATAAGTCTCAAAAAGCACAACATAGCAAGATAAGTAGCACTTTAAGACACTTATCCAGTTAAGTGGCATTGAGCTGCTGAATGCACATATGATGCAAAAAACATGCAAATTTTTTCATTATGTTTATGTTTATTATTTCTTGATGAATCACAATTTATTGCATTTGTGAAACTGAGTGATGTACATATCAAATTCCATCCATTCTATTTTAACATTATATATGTGGATAATTTATGTGCTAAAATTAAGTACGATTACCTATGTAGGTTCCTATTTACAAGTGCAGGTTGGCAAATTTTCTAACATGTAAAGGAAATTAGCCCATTTTTGGATTCCTCCACCAGTTCGCCAGTCTATGTGCAAGTCATCAAGACCCTCCTGGTTCTTCAGCCTTAACTCTCCCTGTTCAGCCAGACCTCCCACCCAGCTATTAATGTAATATAAGCAGGTTTGATATCACTAACACGATATAATTAGCAGCAGGTGTAAAATTACACACGTAAGTAGCCAACTGCACACCTGCAAGTCTCTTTAAAATAGCAACTTATGAGTCTGAGGCCTGGGGTGGAAGTGAGCCCTTGGTTCTGTGGTGCTTTTGCCACTACTTGTAGGCGATCCTAAGAGGCCTACGCCAACAGCTGGCAAACAGGCCTGGAAGTGGAGAGCTGGAGCTTCGCCCATACCAGCCGCCTCCCCTGCAGGTCGAGCCCTTGGGGTTCTGGCAGCCAACAAGGCTTAGGTGGACCCCTAGGGCTTTAAAGAGAAAAGAGATTGAGGGAACGCAGAGTCAGGACAGGCAGCAGACTGAAGAAGCTAGAGGCAGGTCAGGGTCGGGACAGGCAGCGGGCAAGCGAGGTCAGGTCCATTACAAGAGGTCAGTGTCAGGAAGTCAGGCCAAAGATGGACAAGGACCCACAAGAGACACTGGACGAGACAGGCCGGGCAAGATAAATCTGTGACGATGTCTTCAGGAGAGCACCCGTAAGCCAATAAAGAACATGAGGTGTGCACATGCCCAATGGGAAGCTGGGCTAGGAGGATTCTGGAACATCACAATGTGTGTGTGTGTTGGCCCCGCCCCTTTTTACACATGTGTTTTTGTACGTTTGCTGCTTATAAAACAGCCTGTCCTCGCGTGCATGCTATATACATGCACGTGTGCTCATTCTTCCATGCGCAACCTTTTGAAAATTCACCCCTAAGTGTCTGTCTTTACTTTTTCAAGGAATTCAGATTCCTTGAAAAAGCAAAGCAACTTTGGAGTTTGTGGGTGTTCACACTGATCCCTCTTTGTCATTATGTCAGCAGTTAAAAAGTGTAGCGAAAACTGCTTTTTCCAAACTTTGAATGCTGGGTCTTGTAAACCTTATTTTAGCATTGCTGATCTAAAATCTGTGATTCATGCATTAGGGATATCTTCCCTTGACTGTTGTAGTTCTTTAAACATTGGCTTGCCTCAGGCTATACTACAAGCTCTCAGCTAGTAAAGAATGCATATAGGTGATCATATAGGTGATCATATTACTCTGATTTCGCTAAAGTTCACTGGTTACTTCTTTTATGCTGAATACAATTTAAGGTCTTAATTTTGGTTTTCAAGGCATTACCTGGACTTGTGCCCAGCTGTTTTAATTCTGTTTTAAAAATTCACCATTAGTAAATCAAACTAACATTCCCTTTTCCAGTGCATACTATTAACAAACAAAAACACTCTGGTGACTTTTTTTTAAAGAGTTTATCCTTATATTATTCCATTTTTCATATAAATTTTGAGTCCACATTGTATTGTAAAACCCCCTTCAATCTTTACTTATCATTCAAAGTTTGAATTATATTGTAAAAGCAAATGTGCAAATGTCCCTTTAAGTAAAGACTGAAGGGTTTTTTTTTTCCAGTGACAGCAGCTGTTGACAAAAGTGTGGAAAGCAGAGCACACACACGGTTGTGTGAGTTTATCGGTGCTCTCTGAGGTTTTTCCCCTTTAAGTACATAAGAACATGCCATACTGGGTCAGACCAAGGGTCCATCAAGCCCAGCATCCTGTTGCCAACAGTGGCCAATCCAGGCCATAAGAACCTGGCAATTACCCAAACACTAAGAAGATCCCATGTAACCATTGCTAATGGCAGTGGCTATTCTCTAAGTGAACTTAATAGCAGGTAATGGACTTCTCCTCCAAGAACTTATCCAATCCTTTTTTAAACACAGCTACACTAACTGCACGAACCACATCCTCTGGCAACAAATTCCAGAGTTTAATTGTGCGTTGAATTCCAGAGCTTAATTGCTCAAGAAAGTAGTCTCCCTACTAAAAAAAAATCTTTTCTTCAAAAGTTGTTATAAAGCAAGCTATGCAGGAGATTTTGGAGAATAATTTGTACATAAGGACTCTAGTATTTTAAGATAAAAAGTCAAAAATGTATATGAAAAAATGGAATAATATAAGGTTGAAATCTTAAAACATAAGTAACCAGTGTGGTTTTGTTTGTTAATAGTATATAGTTCATCCCCTGGGTCTTGTAATCGGAATTTACTGCATGTACCATCAGTTAAACAGATTAGATTAGCTGAGTGCATTGTGATCTTTGGAAGAGCAGCCTGAAGCAGCTTTATTGACTTTTTGTAAGTCATTGAAGGCACATTTGTTTTCCTTGGCCTTCAGCCACTGCATTCAGGTCCTGTTTATCTTACTCTGATAGTGGGTAGTAAGTGTGTCTGCCCAAAATGTTCTATCCTAAGTGTTGCTTACACTACACCAAGCTTTTGGCCAGGCAATTTATAGGTTGTGACCTCGGGCCCTGGAGCAACATATTTGGTACAGGCATTATTATAACCATATTGGTCAGTTATTTGTTTTGTTTTTATCTGTTTTATTCTTTGTGATATTTTTATATTTATGGATGTTTATATTCTCTGATATTTTGTGTATTTCCTTTAACTATGTTTAAATTTTAACTGTGTTTATATTTATGGATATTTTATTGTAACCCACTCAGATGTTTTTTGAGGGTAAATGATACAAATTTATTAAATGAATAAATAAATACCCATATACTGAGCAGTGAGGTATCACATCTGTCAGACTCCATTATCCAGTATCGAATGGTAATGTGCATGTCTGTCAGCCTCTTTTGTCCTTATACTGAACAGTGACATGCCACATCACTTAGCCTTCCTTACCCCTAATACCAAGCAGTGATATAGTAACAGAGAAGGTTCAGAGAAGGGCGACCAAAATGATAAAATGCATGGAACTGCTCCCCTATGAGGAAAGGTTAAAGAGGTTGAGAATCTTTGGCTTAGAGAAAAGTCAGCTGAGGGGGGATATGATAGAGGTGTTTAAAATCATGAGAGGTCTAGAACGGGTAGATGTGAATCGGTTATTTACTCTTTCAGATAATAGAAGGACTAGGGGGCACTCCAAGAAGTTAGCAAGTAGCACATTTAAAACAAATCAGAGAAGGTTCTTTGCCACTTGCAAGACTGGAAAATTGGGCATCCAAATGGCAGATCAAATTTAATGTGGACAAGTGCAAGGTGTTGCATATAGGGAAAAATAACCTTTGCTGTAGTTACACGATTTTATGTTCTATATTAGGAGCTACCACCCAGGAAAAAGATCTAGGCATCATAGTGGATAATACTTTAAAATCGTCAACTCAGTATGCTGCAGCAGTCAAAAAAGCAAACAGAAAGTTAGGAATTATTAGGAAGGGAATGGTTAATAAAAAGGAAAATGTCATAATGCCTCTAT